>NC_143584.1:168241831-168544745 GCF_048544385.1 Mastigoproctus giganteus | reverse complement strand
AGAATAAAAGATCATTTTCAAGTGTTTTAAAGAACTTAAATTTATATTATTATTTCACCTGAATCAAATTTATAGTATTATCATTTCTTAACTAAACTGAATTTGAATTATGTTCCTACATATTTATTATAATTCTGTATATAAATAAATGTTAAAATTATAATACTGTATATTAATTTTTTTTTGGAACTTATTCTCCCATTTTCCTTACAAATATAGGTTTCGATTTTGATAGTTTTGTGGAACCAATCCATTATGTAAATCGAGGGATGGGTGTATTGGCATAACACGCAGCAGAGGTTATGCTGATGATAATGAACAAAAGATTAGGCAGAGAAGAATGATGAGAGGACAAATATGGGTTCCAGAAATGAAGAGGAATTGGGGGAGGCAGTAAGAATAATAAAAATTTTCATGGAAAGAAATACAGATATGAATAAAAATATTTATATTTGTTTTGTGTATTTTGAAAAAGTTGGAGATACTGAAAGATATGAAAATTGACTACAGAGGCAGCAGACTGACAGATCAACTATACTGAAGTCAAAGTATGCTGGATAAAACATGAAAAACAGAAATAGGTATTAAAAAAAATTCACATGCTTTGTCAAAAATCTATGCTCTTGCTGTGAATTTTAAGGGGTGGAGAGTTCACAAAGTGGCTTTTTGAGCAATTCTGAAACTCTTACCAAACTAAATGATAATCCTCCATCATTTTCAATATGAAAATGGTGGAAGATGCTGAGTTTGCCAATATTAATGAAAATATAGAATAATGGTTCTTTCCTGAGGATTGGTAGAACAGCAGACATGATAAACTTTGCCAAAAATCAATACTTTTACCGATATATTTTAACATCAGTCAAAAACACTAATGACATGCCATTTGCTGCCAGCACAGTCATCTCTTCACCCCAACTCCACAAGAACTTCCCTGTACCTCTGTACTTATGTTACATGTTAGTAACTTTCTGAGTAAGTATCTTTAGTATTTCAGATTATATGAAGACAAAGGCATTACTTTTCAGTCACCCCTGTATATTTACATAGTGGCATTTTATACAGAATCCACACAGGCTTTTTTTTTTTTTTTTTTTTTGGTGGTGGTTGTGGTAGTAGAGGGGGGGGTTTATGATCTTAAACTATTATTTAGATAGCTCTTTGGAAGGTAATGATAGATTTTCACAAAAGCAGATCATGAAAATGGCATGTGGTCAAAGCTTATTAAAAAAATAAATAAACATGTGTAGTAGAAGTACAAGAAGCCAGTATTTGCTATGTGTAAGAACTTTCAACTAGAGATAGTTGTTAGATGCTACCTCAGTAGCCTTCCTGTGTGCAAAGCTGTGATTCATCTGAACCTCTCAAAATGTGACGATGTTATACAGAACTGGAAGACTAAAGGTGACGCAACATAAAAAAAAAAACAAAAAAACCTGGATGGTCTCAAACTCACTGTACATGTTTTCTGAGCTAAAAAGAGGCCAGTTTGCACTTCACACACTTTGCAGAATAAAAACAACAGTGGAGAAAATTAAACTAATGTTATCAAAACTAAAGCTAAATTAATACAATGTCTAATATCACTCGGTCAATCTCTCTCTCTCTCTCTACATATATATATATATATATAAAAAATTTTTGTTGTCATCAGATTTTATTGCATATTTGCTTTACTTCCCCCTTTTGAATTACAGCCAAATTTGCACACCCTTATCTGATACCAGTGACTGTTACTTTTACTTTTATTTTTCATTCTTATTTAATATTCTGCACAGACCTGATAGAAGGGAGTATATGATGAGTCTTGTTGATCGATTGTTCAAGGCTCAAGAGGTAGAATTTTTCTCAGCCTGGTCCGTGTTTGTTAACAGGAGAGAATGCTTCTACAGGGATGGTATAACTTAAATAGAAAGGATGCAGGTATATATTTGCTGACGTTATCGAGACAGAGTTAGGTAGTTCGGAAAACTGCTAGCTTGGGGGAATACATGGACTAATATATTAACAGTAGCCGCTGGCAGAGGTGAAAGTGATTCTTGCACTGCTTCTATAGAAATGCAATTGAGCAGCAGCCTGGAAAGCAAGGCAATGGGGATTTCAAGGCCTACTGGGAGTCATAGTGGAACAAGTAAATACATGGGCTGTGTTAGGGTAACTAAGAATAGAAACAGGTGCATGTATACTTGCATGTACACCAATGCCAGGTGTATAGTTAATAAATTTGAAGAGCTTGAAATGCTAGTCAAGACATCAAAGGCAGATATTGTTGGGATATCAGAGACGTGGTGTCACACAGACATAAGCAGTGCAGAATTGGAATTTGGGGTGTACAATGTGTAGAGAAAGGACAGACAGGACAGGAATGGAGGAGGGGATATGTTAAGAACCACATAAAATCTAAGGAAGTACATTAAACTGATGTTGGTGGACAATGCAATGTTGAGTCTGTTTGGTGTGACAAGCACTGGGAAAGGAAAAAAATGAGAATAGGTGTGTGTTATAGGCTTAATGAATCTGATGAGTATAATAAGCAATTGTGTAAAGAAATAGAGTGGGCCAGTAAATTAGTGTCTTATAATGGTGAATTTTAATTTCCCAGAGATTGACTGGAATTTGTGGGTTGGTCACTCGCACACTAGCAAGGCTTTTGTGGATTTATTCGATGATTGTTTTCTACAGCAGCATGTTCGGGAGGCAACTAGATGGAGTAATACTCTTGATCTGATTATCAGTAGTGATTCTTCGTGCATTAAGAATCTGTAGATAAAGGAACCACTAGGTGGCAGTGATCACAGTGTGTGAAGTGGGATTTACTCAAAGAGATAACTACCATAAGGGGTAAAGGGAAGGGTTTTTGCTTTCGTAAACGTGACTATAGTAGTCTGAGACAGTATTTAAATTCTATACAGTGGGACCAACTGATGATGTACCCAACAGCAAATTCAAAATGGGAAGCATTCAAGGAATTAATCTTGGAAGCTACCGGGCTTCTCATACCAACTAAGAAATATTGTTCAACATTTAGGCCTAAATGGATGTCAGATAAACTAATTATAAATGTCACATGTGGCAGAGAAGAAATATGCATGGGAAACATGCATATTTCTTCTCTGCCACAATTAACAGCTGACACAGAAGCCTATGATAAATATAAACTGGTCTGTAACCAAGACACAAAGGAGGTTAGGCAGACTATGAGAAATCTTTGGCAAAGTATGCAAAGAATTCTTTACTTACATAAACTCTAGAAGGAAGGGGTTGAATTAGATTGGTCAACTTGATATCAATGATCCTGCTCAGGTAGCTAACAAACTAAATGAATATATTGCATCTACATTCAGACATCAGGAGTTATTTAGGGAGAAGAATGCCAGATGTGTATTAAACTCTGGCAGTAAACTAGATAATTTGTAATAACTAAGAGTAAAGTGGAAGAGAAATTGTTTAAGATAAACATAAGAAAGGCACTTGGGGGTGGATATAATCTATCCAGTTATATTAAAGGAGGCAGCAACGGAAGTAAGCAAACCGTTAGCCATAATTACGAGAGTTTCTTTTGACTCAGGGGAGGTACCCATGGACTAGAGATGTGCAAATGTGACCCCAATCCACAAAGGAGGATGAAAGGGAGACACAGGTAATTACAGACTTGTTAGTATAACTTCTGTCCAGGGAAATTAATGGAGGCACTGGTTAAAGAAGCATTGCAGGATCATCTAGACAAGACTTCAGTTATATATCTCGGACACAGTGTGGGTTGTTAAGGGGAAGTCTTGTCTGACCAATTTGATTGAAGGTTGCTGTTGTTGTTGTTTGGTTTTTAGCAACTAAGGCCATATTGCTCTGGGAATATGCGGTGGTCATTCCCTGACCTTTCCGCATCCTCCGTATTTGGTGGTGACGGGCTCGAACCCCAGTCTAATCAAGAAGCGTGTGCTACGCACTGCTGCTCCTTCCCACCTGGCTATGGAACCAATTTGTTGGATACTATGATGTAGTCACAAAGGAACTGGATGCAAAGAATAATTTTGATATCATATATTTGGATCTTAGAAAGGCTTTTGATACTGTTGCACATGGTAGACTGCTGCACAAATTGGAGCAGTGTGGCATTGGAGGGAAATTGCTGCTATGGATAAAGGGATGGTTGAGTGGGAGAAGACAGAGAGTGGTAATCAATGGACACTGCTTTTCGTGAACTTATGTTATTAGTGGATTCCCCCAGGGTTCAGTGTTGGGTCCATTGTTGTTTTCTGTATTCATCAATGATACTGATGATGGTATATCAGGCAATTAGATGAGTTATAGAATTTAAGCTTTGCTATTCGAACTTAAATGGTATATCAGGCTTAATGTCCAAGTTTGCAGACAATATGAAGGTCAGCAGGGTTGTTAATGACAGTACGCTGCTGCAACAGGATCATTAACAACCCTGCCGACCCTGTAACCGCAGAGTAACATATCAACTGTGTGGTACTACAATGACAGTGGTTGAGATTGAAAAGGACTTGGGGGTAATTGTGCAGGCAGATATGAAGTTCTGAGCAGTGCAGATGGTCTGCAAGATTAACTCATGGTGTCTTGTCAATGATATACAGGAATGTCTCTAGCAGGGATAAGGAGGTGATTATTCCGTTGTACACGGCAATGGTCAGGCCACACCTTGAATATTGTATACAGCTCTGGAGGCTTCATTTCAAGAAGGATGTGGAGCTGTTGGAACGAGTACAGAGAAGGGCAACAAACAAGATTAGTGAATGGAACAAAGGGTTGCTCTTACGAAGAAAGGTTTAAGTTTTGCAAATTACAGCATCTGGAGACTAGGCACTTGCGAGGTGATCTGATCAAGGTGTATAAAGCCTTGAATAGTTTTAGCCTGCTCAATGCTGATGGGATTCTTCCTCTTGCTCAGAATAATCGCCTGAGAGGGCATAAACTCAAATTGAGGAAAGACAGTTGTAGGATAGATGTGTGGAAGTTTGCATTTAGCCAGCGGGTGGTTGATTGCTGGATCAAACTTCCATCTGCCGTCGTTGTTGTTATTTTGGTTTTTAGGAGCATTAGCACCTAAGCCCATATTGTTCCGGGGATATGTGGTGGTCATTCCCTGACCTTTCCGCATCCTCCGTATTTGGTGGTCACGGGCTCGAACCCCGGTCTAATCAAGAAGCGTGTGCTGCGCACTGCTGCTCCTGCCCACCTGGCTACGGAGTCGCCCCCATCTGTCGTTGTAGAAGTTGCTAGCTTAAACAGATTCAAGGCAGAACTAGACAAACATTTGGAGCGAGTGGACGGGTGAAATGAGAAGGATGTATGTATGTGTTTTTTTTTTTTTGCTGATGCTATATAAGCTTGCTTTCTTGCATCATGCGCCCTTGCTAATGCTAATATTTTATTACACGTCACTCCTTTTTAAATGTGTTTATGGTACAACTAGGGTTGCCAGATTTCTATGACTGGATTAAAGGACACTGAAAAATCACTCTACCCCTCACCCACCCCAAAAAAGGAATATCGAATGATTTTTTAGTTAATAATTAAAAATTTTGTTTATACACCAATGAGCCAAAAACATTATGACCACCTACCTAATATGATGTTGGTCCTTCACATACAGCCAAAACAACTTATACCCGGGGAGCCATGGACGCTACAGGATTTCTAAATGTGTTTTGTGGTATCTGGTACCAACATGTAACAAGCACATCCTTTAACTCCTGTAAGGTCCATGGTTGAGATGCCGCAGATTGGAGTTGCTGTTCCAACACAAACCACAGCTGCTTGATGGAATTGATATGTGGGGAATCTCGAAGCCATGGTAATACCTGGAAGTCTTCCTCATGTTCCATAAACCAGTCTCGAACAACCCAGGCGGTGTGGCATGCCACATTATCCTGCTGAAAGATGGCACCACCAGAGGGGAAGACTGTTGCCACGAAAGGGCGCACCTGGTCAGCAATGATGTTTAGGTAGGTCATAGACGTCAGAATGCCAGGCACATGGATGACTGGATCCAGGGTATCCCAGCAGAACATCGCCCAAAGCATGACACTGCCACCACCACCAGCTTGTTTTCGTCCCGTAGTACACCCAGGCACCATCACTTCCCCAGCTTGGGTAAACGACACATGTACCCGGCCGTCCACATGGTGCAACAGGAAATGTAATTCATTATACCAGACAACCTTCTTCCAATCACTCAAGGTACTGTAGGCGCTGTGATCATGCAAGCTTTGTGCTAACCACGGTTCACTGGTGAACCGTGGTTAGCATGGGCACTCAGAGTGGCCTGTGGCTACGCAGCCCCATTTCCAGCAGGGTCCGATGTACTGTGTGTTGTGACACATTACTCCTATCGCCAGCATTCCAATTACCGGCGAGTTGTGTCACAGCCGCCCTTCTGTTACCACATAAGATTCGGGAGAGCCTTCGCTCACGTCGAGCATCGATGAGCTGGGGTCGTCCAACACCTCGGCGGCAGTTCGTGGATTTTTCCTCCTCGGACCACATTCGGTAGGTACTAACCACGGCTGACCATGAGCATCCCACCAGCCATGTCGTTTTGGATATGCTCTGACCCAGTCGTCTGGTCATTATAATTTGGCCTTTGTCAAACTCGCTTAAGTCTGCTGCCTTTCCCATCTGAAGAACAAGAGTAACACTGATTAACGGAGTTCAGTATCAGGTGTTTTATATACCGTGTCCCAACCTGTGCACGCGCCGTAATTCACCTGCAGTTGCTTCTATTTGCATAATGATTCACTGGTTATAATGTTTTGGCTCATTGGTGTATTTTTTTGATTTTGATTTAAAAATTAGTTTTCATATTGACTATAAATATTTGCAAATTTTAGTTTAATTTAGAATTTAAAATATTTAATGGTAACCCATAGCTTTCTATGGGGAAGGATACGGATTGATATATAAGGATAATGGACGTAATGGATGATATAAAACGCATGAATTTATACGAATATTTTAATGCAAGTTTAGTGCATTAATTGACATCGAGCCAAAGTAATTTTATGTAGGTGAAAAAAAGCAAAAACGTACTGGTTTAACAGCTAGGAATCATTTACACTGAACGTAATTTGTACTACTTAAAGCAGCCTTAAGAACTTCGGCATCATTTTTAATTTTCTCAGAAAAATCTAAACAATTATCTTTAAAATTGAAGTAGATCATTAGTTTTCTTTTTATGAGTGAAACCGATGTATTTCACCCATCCCTCCACTTCGAGTTCATTACACTAAAAATCCTTTCTGAATTTGCCAATGTCCCCGGCACAGAAAAAACATATGAAATGACCTTGAAAATATTCGAAAGCTTAAAATCGATACTTTTCAAAAGTAAATGCCACTGACTTGAAGTACTCGAACAAGTTTTAAATTTTTCAGAGAATGACGCAGTTTCGTAATTTCTTTTTGGTACTAAAACCCTCATCAAATAAATCATTCATATCCAACTTTAGTTTTTCTATTAATTTAAAATATTCTGCTACTTCAACAAATGAGTCATAGTTAGGACAACCATTTTTAAAGCTTAATTTGCTGAGTTTCAAAAGAGGGGTATTTTCATTAAAATTAAATTTCTTTCCTAAATATTTCCAATGCAGCATTATAAAATGCTTCGAAATCATTTATTACTGTACTTTTAACTACAGGGTCTAATTCCTGAAAATGCTGATGAATTTGATACCCAAAAAATTGTTGTTCAGATGATTATTATTTTTTTTGCAAATTATTTCGATTGCATACATTGAGAAAAGAAAATATAATTCTATAATTATAGGGACTTCTGTTGAATTTTCATTAATTTGAAGGATTATAAAAAGCTATTTGGAACAGTCTTTTGGTTTGCTTACGAAATAAAGGCTCAAAGCCTTCCATGAAAGAAAAATTCTTTCTACACATGGTTGTATAAGAAAGCCATCTAGTCGGTACATGCCTTAAAATTTTCTTAAACTCTGTTTCAGCAAACTCATGAAATTTTTTAAGGTTATCCCTTCTTTTAGCTGAAACAGAAAAATGACCATATATTTTCATGACAATATTTCCTATATCAATATCTAAATTTCCAAAAGCATATTTAGCTAAATTATGAATAATGTGAGCATGGCAGTTTGCTTTAATTAGGTCTTCATTTAATTTCTTAATATTTTGGAATACGGATTTATTACTTCCAAAATTACAATTTGCATTCTCTACACTGAAACTAGATACCCTTTGCCAATAACACTGAAGCATTGCAATAACCAGAACAGAGCACCAATCTCAACCCAACTGAGTATATTTGGGATGAAATAAAATGTAGAATCAGGGCAAGGCCAAAATGAATCTCTTTGTCAGTAGAGCCCACAAATGCTTTAAACGAAGAGTCGAGCACAATATGACCAGTTTTTATCATGTCCTTAAACTATAAATTTTCTTCTATCCATCAAGAAATGAGCTATCAACACTTCCTACACACACACACACACACACACACACACACACACACACACACACACACACACACACACACACACACACACACACACACCATGGAGAATAGTGATGTAATAGGTCATTTCTTGATGATCACTGCTTTCTATTGAAAATTAGAAGCATAGAGTCCTTTGACACATTGAAGCAATCATTACAGCCAACAAGGTATTCATTCTTTGAATAAATGCATCTTTTTTTTTCTCATCTAAAAGTGAGTCATGACTTTTGGTAGGCCATACATTGATGAGCCAAAACATTATGACCAGCAAGCCATTATGCAAATCAAAGCAACTGCAGGTGAACTACGGCACGTGCACAGGTCAGGACATGGTAAAAAAAACCTGATACTGAACTCCGTTAATCAGTGTTATTACTCTTGTTCTTCAGATAGGAAAGGCAGCGGACTTAAGAGTTTGACAAAGGCCAAATTTTAATGGACAGACAACTGGGTTAGAGCATATCCGAAACGACACAGCTGGTGGGATGCTCACGGACAGCCGTGGTTAGTACCTACCAAAAGTGGTCGGGGGAGGAAAAAACCACGAACTGCTGCCGAGGTGTTGGATGACCACAGCTCATCAGTGCTCGAGGTGAGCAAAGGCTCTCCCAGATGGTACGTGGCAACAGAAGGGCGACTGTGGCACAACTCGCCGGTAATTGGAATGCTGGTGACAGGAGTAATGTGTCACAAAACACAGTACATCGAACCCTGCTGAATATGGGGCTGTGTAGCTGCAGGCTGATCCGAGAGCCCACCATGCTAACCACGGTTCACCGGCGGCAGCGCCTACAATGGGCACGCAAGCACTGAAACTGGACCTTGAGTGACTGGAAGAAGGCTGTCTGGTCTGATGAATCATGTTTCCTGTTGCACCATGTGGACGGCCGGGTATGTATGTGTCATTTACCTGGGGAAGTAATGCTGCCTGGATGCACCATGGTATGAAAACAAGCCAGTGGTGGTGGTGTCATGCTTTGGGCGATGTTCTGCTGAGATACCCTGGATCCAGTCATCCATGTGCTGGGCACTCTGACGTCTACCACCTACCTAAACATCATTGCTGGCCAGGTACACCCTTTCATGGCAATGGTCTTCCCCTCTGGCAGTGCCGTCTTTCAGCAGGATAATGCGCTATGCCAAACCACCCGGATTGTTCGTGGAACATGAGGAAGACTTCCAGGTATTGCCCTGGACTCCAAATTCCCCAGACATCAATCCCATCGAGCATCTGTGGTTTGTGTTGGAACAGCAACTCCGATCTGCAGTATGTCAACCACGGACCTTACAGGAGTTAAAGGATCTGCTAGTTACATGTTGGTACCAGATACCACAAGACACTTAGAAATCGTGTGGTGTCCATGCCTTGCCAGGTATGAGCTGTTTTGGCTACATGTGGAGGAACAGCATCATATTAGGTAGGTGGTAAAAATGTTTTAGCTCATCAGTGTGTGTGTGTGTGTGTGTGTGTGTGTGTATATATATATATATAGGGTGTTTCAAAAATATTGGTACAAACGTTTAGGGGAGGTAGATAACATCTAAAGGAATGTGAATCGCATAGGAACCCATAACCGGAAACGTCACGGGAACGTAGTAGCGGAGGCACAAGAAGCAGAAATGACACAAGACAGTAATTAGTGGCAAACATTTATTTGACATAATATTAACAATGGAGTATGCTATGGATGCATTTCATGATGTTACAACAGATGCTCAAAGGTTCCACCATGAGACGCGATGCGCACATGACACTGACGCAGCATGGATTGGCAGACACGGTCGAACACACCTGGAGTTTCTTTGACAGTAGCAGCAGCGCAGCCGAGTCTCGCCACGAGATCCATTTCCGTCTCCACAGGCGATTCATACACGATAGATTTGAAAGCCTCCACAGAAAGAAATCAAGGCTTGATAAATCAGGTGAGCGTGGGGGCTAGGCAACGGGTCCACCACGGCCAATCCATTGACGCCCAAAATTCCTGTTCAAATGGTCACGAACACACCTTCCATAATGGGCAGGTGCCCCGTCATGTTGAAACCAAATGTTGCATCTCACATTTTCTGGAACATCATCAAGTAACCCTAGTAGAACTTGTTCAAGGAAGATCCAACATTTAGCAGAGTTCATGCTGGATGTAACAGGTATGGGCCGACTAAGCAGTCACCGACCATACCTGCCTACACATTTATTGCGAAGCAATGTTGTGCCGTATGGGGGCGCACACCGTGTGGGCCCTCTGCTAATCCATACACTAGGTGTATGTCTGTCAGCTCACAGTTCGTATATCGATGCATGCTCTTCGTGTGACGACCTCTCGTGAACTGATGAACAGCACCGCGTACCGACTTAAGGTGACATTTCCGGTTATGGGTTCCTATGCGATTCACATTCCTTTAGATGTTACCTACCTCCCCTAAAAGTTTGTACCAATATTTTTGAGGCACCCTGTATATGTGTATTTTTTTTTCGTGTGTGTGCATGTGTGTGTGTGGGGGGGGTCAGCCTACTATGACAGTCAAACTTTAGTTTGTCCCTTCATTCTAAAACCATTCAGTTTTCTTATCAATAACTTACATCTTTCAAGAAAAGTTTTTTTTACTATTTTATCTCAAAAATTTGAGTTCTGTGCTGAGTAGGGTTATTATATGATGAAAAATCAAAATTAATTCAGTAGAGAAACCCTTAAACTCATCTTCCCGACATCAGCAAACAGAAATGATAAGATTTCTCTAATCAGTAATAAGAATTGATTGTAGACCTTTGAAAACAAGTAAACACAGTTTATTTATAATGCTTAAGATGTATAGTACTGAAGCAGAAAATGTATTACTTATGATTTCTTTAATAACTGTCTTCAACAGCTATAACTTCTAACAGAAATTTACTTTGTTAGCTGGAAATAATTAGAGAGAATATTAACATTTCAATCTCATTTATATTCAAAATAAATTACATAAAAATTTATTATTTGTAAGTTGAAGAATTTTGTAATGTACATTTTGGAATGCAGTGTTATTTGTTCTTTTATAATAATAATTCCGATGTAAGCCCCCCTTATTGTTATTGTCATTTGGTTTTTAGGAGCATTAGCAACATTGCTCCGGGGATATGCGGTGGTCATTCTCTGACCTTACATCCTCTTCCTCCGTATTTGGTGGTCACGGGCTTGAACCCCGGTCTAATCAAGAAGCATGTGCTATGCACTGCTGCTCCTGCCCACCTGACTACGGAGTCCTTACCATGTGACAGCCACAGTGGGCGACTTTTCCTTGACAGTGTGGTTTCTTTTGGCAAGTGGCTAATAAACTAATATATATATTTATTTATTATTAGCATTAATAATTAAGTTTTATTAATAATTAGTCTACAGTATATGTCAAAATATGTATATTTCTGATGGGCATACTTATATAAAAAATTATTTATATAATATCGGTGTAAATACACCATAGTTAACCCATAGATTTGAGCTACGATTGTAGCGTAGAAGGCATCGTTTTACTAGAGAAGTTTTTCTAAAGAAGAATCGTTTTACTTCTCTACTAGAGAAGCGTTATTTATTTGAAGTAATTCAATAGTAGCTATCTTGTTGTGAAGGCAACCACATTACAATTAAAACGATGCCTTCTACGCTACAATCGTAGCTCAAATCTATGGGTTAACTATGGTGTATTTACACCGATATTATATAGTTAATTATCAAAATCCATAAGGATTATGCCTAGTGCATTTAATTTTCTAAATACATAAAAAATTATATAATATAAAGCTTGTTTACCTCCATAATAAATAACAACATTATGCACAACATTCTGAGTATCAATCTGAAATTCCTCCACACGTGAATATTCATTATTGCGAGTCTTGTCTTCCATTGTGACCAAATCCATTGGCTGAAAAATTAAGTAATCATGGCGCCACCGTTCTTCATCTGGATGAGGCATGCGATGCAACTCTCTAGTCTATAAAATTTTTATTGTAGACATTGAAATTATATAAATAGCTTAAATACGTAAGCACACCTATCTTTAAATAAATGTCATATATACAGAGTGATTCAAGGATGACTAGGACTTTTATTTTACAAAAAAAAAAAAAACAAAGGAACAGACCCACCAAACATTACTTTTTTTTTTAATATTCATTTGTTATCCTTATGCTGTAGCATAGAAACAAATAGGCTGACTGTACTTAAGTTTGTTAATGTTCTTGAATTACTGCCATACCAAGTGCTTCTTTACTGGCTCAAATAGGTAACTGGTAATCCAGTCTGTAAGAAGGGTGATTCATAATTTTCCTAACCCAAGGTTGTCAACATCATCATTGTCAAGTTTGCTGTTGTTGAATAGCAGAATAATTCTCTAAAAAATTTTCCAGGTCTTTTCTTGTCAACTGCTATATGCACATTGAGAAGCAAGCTGCTGTAATACTGACGACTGTTGTCAAGGTGGCAGAAAATCAACCCTTCTGAATCCCAAAAGATGCTTGTCAGCTGAGGGCCATTCCATTTTGGACCTCTTTAATTTTAGAGTGAAGTAGTTTCTGCAAGTCATGTTACAAGTCACTATTCACCAGAAATGAGTTTCCCTCCATTTCATATGGTTGGAGAACAGAAACCACGTTGTACTTTCTGGTTAACCATTAACATCTTTGAAGCTCACCACATGATTGATTGATTTTGATTTGGTAGTTGTTGGCGCATCGGCTTCTGTGGCCATATTGCACCTCCCAGGGTTTTTGCAGTACTTTGATCCAAGCCCGAGGCGGGAATCGAACCCGCGACCTTTGGGTTGCCGAGCAGGTACTTTACCCACTCGGCTAGCCCGGTCGGCCCTCACCACATGAACATTTTACTGAACGGTAAGTGGCCACAAATAATTGCCTTTATACTTCCGACACCTATGCAATTTTGATGTCACACACTTCATTTCATCTGTTTCCCCCCCCCCAAATCGGCTCCTCAACATAATGAATCTATGTCGACAGCTGAACCTCAGCATGTGATAGGTTAGTAACTTATTTTGAGCTTTTGGAAAATAAATTTGTTGCACCAATCATAAGGTTTGTGCATGATAGGGTCTGTTCTCCATATAGCACATTTAACTCAGCTGGTTTCGCTTTCTCTCACAACAGAAATACGACAATACAATACTGTTCACTTATAATGACAAAATCTTGTATTTGTATTGCTTCTAATGAGCATATGTGGAGGGCATGACTAGGTGCCACCAATTAAGAGTAGTATATCTACTTTCTGCTATGAAGAGCATTTTTGTTGTTCTAGTGTACACACCTGAAAAAGTCTAGGTGAACCTTGAACCACCCTCATATATTAAATTAATGATATATTAAATTAGGCGGCTGGTTACTATATAATGTAGCAGCATATTTCATCATCATACACTCAGTGCATTTTATTAGTACAGTAGAAGAACAATAATCTGGCATCATTGTAAACGTGCCAGACTATCAGACATTCCAGGTTACTGAACATATATCTAAAAAATATAAAATCTTCAAGAAATCTAAAATTTCTGGTGGGCACTTTTCAGATTATTTTATGCAATAAAATAATAAAAATACATAAAACTATGGTATAGAGTCAAAATTAGCACCTTTTAAAATAATTAGTTATACATTTAAAAAAAAATGACAGTACTTAAATTTAGGTTCTATGCTTATGGCACTTTTTAATATTAAGTACAAAAAATTGCAAAAGGATTACTGTACTATTGATCCAATGGTGCAGGGTTAAGGACTACAGATCTTGCTTTACTTACTACACTTTTAATCATATCTTTAATATCTGCTTGTTTACTGAACACTTGTTTTTTAGTTCATCAAAATATTATGAAATTTCCAAGACAAGACAGAGGCTGCTTTTCTCAACAAACTGAATAAACTTGCTAAGTTGCTCTGCAATTTCCCTACAAGTGATTTTAACTCCTTCTCCAACATCTTCTTCTTCGGATTCTTTCATTTATATAGAAAAAGCTATACTTCATAAAATAGTAGTTGAGTAACAACTTTGGTATCTTTATCTATCTCTACCCATTTCTTTCTGTCTTCGTCAGAGATACTGAATGGATTAAATAGCAGGAATTCATAACTACATCAGATATATCAGAGTTATTTCTAGCATTAAACCTACAAATTTCTTCTTATCAAGTGAATAGTTGCCAAAAATAGTGCTAGGTCAGAATTTTCTACAAAATATTTTTAAAGCAGCAATTTCAGCATCTTTCCAGGATAAAGTGAGATATTCATTTGTATATAGCGGCAAATGATGCAAGAAAGTAAGATTATGCAGCATCAAAAAAATAAAAAAATCACACTACCCAACTCATTTATCAATCCTCTCTAATAATTTATCTTCTTCCTCCTTAAATTTATTCAAACTACCCACTTCCACAACACTAGATGGTAGTTTGTTCCAACAATCAATTACTCTCTAGCTAAAAGCAAATTATCACACTTCTATTCTACAGCCATCTTTTTTCAATTTAAATTTATGTCCCATTATATGTGTTGTTTGAGAGAGAATAAGGATGCCATCAGCATTTAGTTACAATCCATTTAAAGCCTCAAATACTTTAATCACATATCTGTTGCAGATTCCTAATTTCCAAGCTCTGCAATTTGCAGAAGTGAAGTTTTTCTTGATAAGGTTACCCTTTTATGTCCTTCTCTAATCTAGTTGCTCATTTCCACACCTCTTCCAAGGGATTCAAATCCTTAAAATGAGGCTTCCAGACCAATATACAATACTCAAGATGTAGCCCAACCATTGCCTTATAAAATGTGAAAATTAATTCCTTGTTCTTGCTGAAAAAATTTCTGTATATTGATAAAACCCCATGAACTATCCTAGCAACTTGTGTGCACTGTTCACAAAACTTCTACACTAGATTACAATTGACCCTAGATTTTTTTTCATTCTTCACTACCTTGAGTATGAAACCACTTAATTGGTATGTTATTCTGCAATTAATGATGCCCATATGCATAACCTTCCATTTATCAATGTTAAACCTCAACTGCCATTTCTCAGCCCAGCTGCATAATTTTTCTAGGACTTGTTTCAGTAGTACACCTTGATTCTCGTCATTAATCATCCTGTCAACCTTTGCATCATCTGCAAACTTAAACAATAAGCTTGATATGCTTTGCAATATAGTTAATAAACCCCGAGAACTCCACTAATAACAATAGTCCATGATGAGCAGTGCCTATTTATAACTGTCTTCTACTCCTGAACCATCCCTTTATCCCTAATGGTAACTTGCCCCTAATGGCACATGGCTCTAATTTGTATAGCAGTCTTTCATGCAGAGCAGTGGCAAAAGGTTTACTAAAATCTAAGTATGTGATGTTAGAGTTCTTTTTCTCCATCCAGTTCCTCTGATTCTGATCACAGTAGCTAATTGTGACTGGTCAGACATCTTCTCTAAATAAATCCATGCTGCGAAAATAAATTCCTGTAAAAATAATTCTGTAATACTTCTTTAACCACTCACTCCATTATTTTCCCTGGAACAGAGGTCAAGCTTACAGGTCTACAATTATTCATTTCATCCACTGACCAATCCTGTATGAATACAAGAGAGACATCTACAATCTATATAAATCTTCCCTGAAACCAAGGATGCTCTCCTAATTATGGCCAAAGGCCTGCTTACCTCTTCTGCTGCATCTTTAAATATAACTGGATAGATTTTATCAGCCCCAGGTGCCTTGTTTACTTTCAACTTCAACAATGCCGACCGGGCTAGCCAGGTAGGTAAAGTGCCTGCCTGGCAACCCAAAGGTTGCGGGTTTGATTCCCGCCTCGGGCTGGATATCACAAAGGAAGCAAGAAAAAACTGGTTCCTTCGTGTACTGATCACACCATACGAAATAAATAAATAAACTTCAACAATTTCTCTTCCACTTTTTCAAAATCATATAGCTACAGTTCTAAGGGCAAAATTGCTTCTCTTTACCCCTGACAGTAGTTACATCTTTTAGTAGACCCTCACATGAATATATATGATTACTGCCACCTAGTAGTTCCCTTTATCTATTAATGCATGTAGAGTCAGGCTGATAACCAGATAAAGAGTATTGCCCTTTCTCACTGCTTCTCTAACATGCTGCTGTAGAAATTTCTACTGCTGTGTGAGTTACCAACTCAAGACATCTTCCCTAAACACCTGGAAAGTTAAACTCTTCCATTATAAGGCACTCTGATCTAGTGGCCCACTATTTGTTGCTGTTATGTGGATTTTACAATACAAGGGCAACTAAGGCTAAAATGTGTCTGTCAGTTTTCATCAAAATATCTATTTTTCACAGATATTAAATACACATAAAAAGTTCACTTAGGTTTGCTTTGTCACTAAGTATATGAGAAAGACTCAGAGGGGCTTGCAGGTTTACTCAAGATTGAAAGGAGATGGTAAGGATGAATAAATGGGGTGGACAATCAATCAGAATGTGCCTTACTGTAAGTTGCATATGACAGACAGAACAGAGTGCAGGATTTTCTCCCAGAAGTAGATATCTATGCATAAAATAGGTATGCCCAATACATTCTTGTTAGTATAACTTCCCATCTATTTTTTTTGTGAACTATAATGCCATAAACACAGGTCTTTTTCATTCTGTGAAGTTTATTGCATGGTTGATTTCTCTAAAGTGGTGTCCAAATGGAAGTACTTATGATGATGGAAGTACAGCATGAAAGGTGTCTCTACAATCAGTAAAAGGCACATATTGAAAGTTGTCTCTCGTGATTTGGATTTTTTGCAGTTCGATTGCACAATCATACTCTGAGATTCATAATTCGGAATTCAACAAATTGCAACTGGTTTTCTTACTTTTTGAAAATCTCTGAGTTTGTTGTTAAGATTTTGAATCAACAAGCATGAGAGCAGGAAACAGCTGGAACTTGCTAATACCATCCGTAGCTTGTTTAAAGGATATGATTCTAAGTAAGAGTACTGCAAACAACAGGCAAGGAGACAGATAAAGTTGATTAAGGAGAACCAATGCAGCACCGACTGGGTTGTTTGGTTTTGATTCATCCATATAAATCTGATAACTGTTCCTGTTTTCAAAGTTGTGCATAACGATTGGGGATATATCATTTTTATTCCATTTTTTTTAGGGAAGAAAGAGCTAAAGGTATAGTTAGCAGTGAAGGAGGTTCTGAATTTAGGTTTATAGTGGAGATGTGACTGAATTACATTTCCAAAACCAAGTCTGAAATGCAATCCTATTGGTTTATTTTCATTTGATTTTCAATCATAGTTAATTGCTCATAGTGGTTTGCGCATAATGGACTGGTTTGAATGCGATAACTGACTGGGTATTTTCACTGCATATATGCTGATCAGCCAATCTCGTTGAAGATGTAGCTCTGATGTATCTATGTATAAGCTGTAAACTGATGTTCTAAAAGCTCCATCCGGCGGAAGTACAGGGTTGTACTTCTGCTGGATACTTAAAATTAAAGTATCCCTATGTAGAGGGCTCTGGAGCAAGTTCTAAGGCTCATACTGAAGAGAAATTTGGACAACAGGTACAGTAAAGAACGTGCATGCCATTTATTGGAAAAAAAATTAGTTACAAAATTTGTCACTATATGGCACTGTGGCAATACAAATCACTTGAACAGTGCTACAACTGTTCAATGTGTCCTCCATTTTGGTCAAAAACAATTTCCATAGCAGAACGTAACATGTCAACTGAAACAGCCAGCACATGACGTCTAATGCTGTCCTTCAGATCTGCCAGAGTTTGACATCCTTCCCAATACACCTGCTTCTTCAAAAAACCCCACAACCAGAAGTCACATGGGCTGAGGTCCGGTGAGCGGGGTGGCCAAGATGTCTGGAAATAACGGCTGATGACCCGTTCGCCTGTAAAATGTTGCCTTAGCAATCTTTGGACACAACAGTGGATGTGGGGTGGCGCACCATCTTGCATGAATATGGTGCCCTGAAGGAACCCACGTTGTTGCAGCTCTGGTATTGTGAAATTTGCTAACATTTCATAATATTGCTGTGCAGTGATGGAACAGGTGCGGGATCCAGTCGGTGTTACCTGTTCAAAAAAATATGGCCCAATCATGAATGTGGCCATAAATACACACCACACTGTCACTTTTGGAGAATGGGACCTCTTGGATAACTCAAGGGTTTTCTGTTGCCCAAATGAGACAGTTGTGCATATTCACTCATCCATTTAAGCAGAAGTGGGCTTCATCACTCAAGGATGTTCCATGGCCAAGTGATATTCACTGTCATTCACACCAGAAACTGAAGTGCGTATGTGAAGCGAATATCTGCATCACTATTAGCTGCTGTAGCATGAACATCTTGTAAGGATAGTACCACAACACCTGACACATTACTAGCCTTACAGTGGAATACGGCATGTCCACTCCATGAGAAACAGCTGGCACACTTGCGCTACCACATGGAGATTGACTTGATAAATCCATGACAGCCATAGCCACATCTTCAACATGAGAGGAGTCCACTCGTTTTCGACCTTTATACCTGGTAGAACACCAAGATGTCCTGTCGCTTCAAATATGGCCACCTTCTATCCTGGTCCACAGCGTCAGAAGCGCATAGGTCCACACCTTATGCGCTTCTGACGCCAGAATTATCTGATAGCCACAGCTGCACTGTTGGTGTTCTGATAGTACAACTTCACTAATAGCACTTTTTCCTGCAATGTTGTTGGCATTAGTGCAGACAAACATCTACTGTATAATTTTGAAAAGGCTGCTTTGCTTTTATACAGTGTAGTAGAGCTGAGTAGCAGCACTGTGGCAATAACTTACGATTATGCAAATAACATAAGTTATTTGCACAATTGTAACTAAGATAATTGCGCACCATACAGTGAAATTTTGTAACTAATTTTTTTTTTTCCAATAAATGGTGAGCACATTCTTTATTGTACCTGTTATCCAAATTCCTCTTCAGTACGAGCCTTATAACTCACTCCAGAGCCCTCTACTCTACATAGGGATACTTTAATTTTAACAACCCTTTATATACAGGGAATTCATAATCCAACTGTGATCTAATCACAGTTTTGTCTATCTGCAGAAATATCTACTGACTCCTCAGGCCACTGAAGATACTGTATGCAAGATGTTAAGTTATTTGACATTTTAGTATATGTTCATGAAAGTTTAATCTATTATCCAAAATTATGCCTAAAAATGAGAAATATGAACAGGTAGAGAAAAGTTATTTATATATAGAAACAATTCAGGGTAAAGAACATGAATTTTACAGAAGTGTATAACTGCTGATTTTTTTATTATTTTTTTCCTCAAATATTTTGTGTTATTTTTTGTCCACATTTTGATTTTGCTTATGAATGCTGATGCTGCCACTCAATAGCATTCATGCTTTGTGATTTAAATAAGATAGAAAGCTGATCTGCATACATATAAATTTCCAGCACAGGTAGTATAACCTTTGTGATGCTGTTCACTCTAAGGACAAATAGAGTTGTACTTAGCACTGAGTCTTGGAGTACTCCTTCCTATACATATTTTTGATAAACTGTCTTTATACTGTACCCGAAATGTTCTGAGCGACAGGAATTTCTCTATAAATTGGGGAAGTTGCCCTTTGTATCCTAATTCAAATAATCTCACAGGATTTTGAATTTTTGTATCAAAAGTTTTCTCAAGATCTAGATCACCATATGCTGATTTCTAATAAATGAATTTCTTATATTTGTTTCAACTCTGACATGCAGGTCTAGGGTTGATCTGTTTTTTCTAAATCCAAATTGATGGGGTTATCATCTTTTTCCACCAACTATGTAAGTCTCCTATGTACCATTCATTTCAAGACTTTATTGTAGCAGCTAGTCAATGAAATGGGATGTTAGTTATATGTATAAGAATAATCTTTTTCGGGTTTGGGAAATGCAAGGACAATTGAATATCACCATGTGGATAGACACAAGTTATTTAGAAAAATTCAATTATACAAGGCCAACAGCCTTGTATAATTGAATTTTTTAATGGTTGCAAGTAGTTCCTCTTTTAAAAATGGTCAATTATAAGAGAGATGTAATAGTTGAGAAGTACAACTTGGATTGTTTGGCTTGAACTTTTAGTGTGAAAATCAGTGCTGTAGCTTGTAACTGCTGATACATTAGCAAAAGAATCAGCCAGAATTCTGAGATTTTTATCTGTTGAAGAGACAATTGAAGAACACATGCAAACTTCAATCTTTCCAGTGAAAGATTGCATACTAGGATATTTGCCATTCAAGATATGAATTCATTTCCACACTAAACTAGGATTCGAGTTCCTAGTGCACATAAATGTCATTGTTATCCAAGAATTTTTCTTGGCCTTTCTTACAAATCTGTCTCACTTTAGCTTTAGCTTTTTTTTTCTTTATATCCAATCAATTTATTTGTAGTTATTAGATTTTTTTTAAGTTCT
The DNA here is from genome assembly GCF_048544385.1 of Mastigoproctus giganteus. Classification (NCBI taxonomy): domain Eukaryota; kingdom Metazoa; phylum Arthropoda; class Arachnida; order Uropygi; family Thelyphonidae; genus Mastigoproctus; species Mastigoproctus giganteus. The sequence goes on along the minus strand of NC_143584.1, from coordinate 168,523,785 downwards.
ACATTATTTTAGTTTCCTGCATATAAATTAATTTTGTTTGTATGGAACACACTATTGGAAAACGATCACTGTTATAAGGATCCTTTAATACAGACCATTCTACATTGGGATAAATTGATGATATGATATTTGTGAGATCTAGTGTTCAATATAAATTCAGGTGTTGGTCATCCATGCAAGTTTTAGTCAATTTACCCCTATTGTCCATCACCCCACAAAGGATAATGGCCAATTATATCTCCCATAAAAAAATAGGGAAGCTGGAGCTGCATAGCATGATTGTTTAGTTCTGATCTTGAGAGTGGAAGATATATGGATACCATTGTGATGGAAATTCCAATGGCTATTCTCACTGCTAACACTTCTAGGTTAGTTTGTAATCTTATTTGCTTTGGTATGTTAAATATCTGGTATGATTGTATTCACTAGTATTGCTACAACTTTAGCAGTTATACTTGCATTTCTGTCTTTTGAGAATGTGAAATTTTGAGATTTGGGTTGTTAGATGGGTTTCTTTAAGACATATGCTGACTGGCTGATACTGCTGGATAATGTCTTTTAATTCAGGTGATTTCCCATGTACAATATGAGAGTCCCACTGCATAATACTTTGCTCTGTTTGTTTCTTCCGACTGTTTTTCTGAATTAGAGTTTTGCATTTTTTGTGTTTAGATGTCTCTCTTTCTTTGGGAAAACAGGGCAAGGTGCATCTATATCTTCTTCAAGATCATATTCTAGTATAAGCCTCCAGACCTGTATACAGTACTCCACGTGTGGTCTGACCATTGCCTTATACAAGGGGATAATCACCTCCTTATCCCTGCTAGAAAAATTCCTGTATATCATTGACAAAACACTATGAGCTACTCTTGCAGACCGTCTGCAGCAGTGTTCAGAAAACTTCATATCTGCCTGCACAAATACCCCCAGGTCCTTTTCGTTCTCTACCAGTGTCAGTGTAGTACCACAGAGTTGATACGTCACTCTGGGGTTACTGCTTCCCATATGTAGTATTTTAGATTTGTCAATGTTAAACTTCATTTGCCACCTCTCAGCCCATCTGCTCAACCTTTCTACTTTCTAGATCCTGTTGCAGCAGTGTACTGTCATTAGAAGGCCTCCGTAGCCGAGTGGTCAGGAGCGGGAGTGCAGTAGCACACACTCTTTGAGTAGACTGGGGTTCAAGCCCCTGACTGCCGAATACGATCGATCTGCCAACCTGAACTGGACCAGCGTGGCAGATTATGGTCCACTTCCCTCAACATGAGTTGTTGAGGAGGCTTCCATCCTGCAGTAGGTTGATAATGGCTGAACTTCATTATTTTTTTTTTACTGTCATTAGTGTGCTTAACAACCCTGCCAATTTTCATATTGTCTGAAACTTGAACATTAAGCTTGATAACTATCATCACTAGCATTTATAAATACAAACAACAACAACAATAGACCCAACACTCAACGCTGAGGGACTCCACTAATAACATTAATCCACGAATATGGCCTATTTCTCTGCCAAGAAATTGTGCACCCTTCCATAGGTGACATTTAAGGCAAAAAAAAAAAATGTTGCAGGGGGAGCAAATGCACTCCCCCTGCAACATTTTTGTATTTTGATATTTGTTAGATTTGATACTAGAGAGCTCTTAAGTGCTCGATATTTCCTATATTCTATTATATTATGAATCAACAGGGCTTACCTTTATTTTTGATATAGGAAGCTTCTTTTCCAACTCTCCTTGTCTAGGAGAGTTGGAAAAGAAGCTTCCTATATCAAAAATAAAGGTAAGCCCTGTTGATTCATAATTTGATATTTGTATATTGTATTTTGATACTATATATTCCTCTAACCTCTGCATGCAACATGATGAAAGTTAAACTTATCCAAATTAATTTTCAAATCACTGCAGTTTATGATACATTAGTACTGCAGTTTGAGATATAAACTGATCATACAGAAGAATAAATATCAAGATATGAAACATACTTTGCTACAAGGATAACAGATTTTTGTGTTCTCTCCTTCTTTATTATGGTGAGGTCTCAAGTATTTTTAGAATTGTTCTTGGGTTCAAAGCACAGCATGTCACTTGCCAGCATTTTCACAAAACTAGCTCCATTGATAAGACGATTGCTGGCACAGAAAACTATAAATCAAAAAGAATGTGATACACTTTACCAAGAACAAATGACTACCCTTGCTGTGAATTGCAAGTCAAAACAAGCAACATTGTTAGTGCTCCACTGGCAGTGTATTTAATGTGTCAGGAACAGGCTGAGTAAACCTACCTGCTAAATGCACAGCAAGAGTTTCCAGGGACGTATTTTTTTTAACATGCAGCAAGAATGGGGATGTCTAGCTGTTATGATTAGTGAAAGCCAACAAGTTCTAACATCAGCTGCATAAGATTTATAGCAGAGTTTTCCATAGCAATAAAAAGGGTTGCTGCTTGATCCATTTTTCTTTCATATACACTTCAGCCAAATTTCTGAAGCCAGCTTTGTGTCAGACTATGTTGGCGGCTTTATCTGTTTTTATCCTATTTTATCCGTATTTTGTAATAAAAGTTTTTGCTGTCTGTATAGTCAGTATTAGAAAGAATTTTTCATAATTAATTTACCCAACTTGAAGACTTTTTTCATATGCAGAGTTGTATTATTTATGAATGTCATTGAAACAAAGTTTACACAAATAGGGACTCACATCTGGTGAGTATGGGCGTTTGTAAACCCAGGGTCCTGAGCTGGACATCATCATCATCATTCTTCTCTTTCTTGGCGATTCCTTTCTTTCTAGCTCTCTCTCAGGGTAACTCGGGAATTTTTTTTGGCTGATGTAGCATAAGCCTCGGGCTTCTTTGCACCATATAGTAATAATAATAATTCTCGCTTTGGTGTTTCTGCTTATGAGTCAGATACTGTTGCTGTTTTGGAGATGTCAATTCTAGTTGCTGTATTGCAGGTGTGGAATTTTCCTGTTCTGGAGCACAGGGTGTTTCGCGTAGTGTTGTTTTTGTTGATAAAAGTACTTTATTCCAATCTATGATTTGATTTGGGGACACAGCTACCTCTGTTTATATGACTACAGTTTTCTGCTGAAGCATACAAATGTTGAAAGCTTAGTTGCAAGGATCTGTTTTGGAGCTTCCTGGCATGATATTTTTAATAACGTGTATTTTTATATTTGTTTTTCTAATATCCACATTTCACAGATCAGAAATGTGGATATTAGAAGAACATGTTGACTTAGAGTGTTCAAATCACTGACAGTGATTTGGACATCTGGTACATAGGGACAAATTTTGCAGTTTAAATATCCTGCTTTTACTGAATGTAGTAAATCAGGGGTGTTAAAGGTAAGAATTACAGATCATTAAGGAGTGAGAGCACCATATTTCTTTGTCATTATTCTTCTGACATGCATCACCTTTTGCTCTTTCAACTTGAACAGCAAGTCTTTATCTGAGATGGATAGTAAGTCCCGCTGTAATAAAACTTTTGGATGAATTTGGGGTTTTATGTGGAGTAATCGCAACTGATAATCCTGCAAAAGCTGTGTCTTCAACAGCTTCTCTGATTGATGATGTGAAGTTTCTATTAAAAGATCACCTGATTGTAACTGTTTGATCCTTTTTTGTGAGCTGACTAAGGCTCTGTGGTCTTCCAAACTAAAAAGAAGGATAATTTCCTAACAGACTGATTCATTAAATGAATTAATGAATGCACTGCCAACACAATAACAGGTTTAAAGTACAATAACAGGTTGAGAGGAGCTGATTTTTTTTTGCTTGAGACATATTTTGATGAATGTCATTTAAAGTTGTAGTAGTGTCGACTTGCTCCATTATTATACGGTCACACTGATCTATTATTGAATCCTTTTAGTTCTGAGTCATGTCTTTTGATTCAGGTCAACTCCTGCCATGGGGGAGTAGGAGTAGGGCCACAAAGTGACCAAGCGGGTAAGTTAGGTTGGTAAATGAAATTAACACAAAGGAAAATCGCAGAGAGAAACTGCTTGGTCTCAAGATTCACTTGGCACCCACAGCCACTCTATTTGTCTATACAACTGTTTATCATATGCACTGCAGTCATTTGGCCTATATTTGGTTTTCCTATAACACATCCCTATCATACCAAACTGACCCAACATTGCATGGTCACCCACATCAACTGTTGTTGTTGTTATTTGGTTTTTAGGAGCATTAGAAACTAAGGCCATATTGCTCCGGGGATATGCGGTGGTTATTCCCTGACCTTTCCGCAAACTCCGTATTTGGTGGTGACAGGCTCGAACCCCGGTCTAATCAAGAAGCGTGTGCTACGCACTGCTGCTCCTTTCCACCTGGCTACGGAGGCACCAGCCACATCAACAGAGTGGCACCTTAGATTCTATGTGCTTCTTAACTGCAGGCATAACCACTCAAATATCCTGTCCCTCCTATACACATAGGAAGGATAGAAAGAATAGAAGGTGGCCATATTCAAATTTAAAAATTCTACATTCCTTATGTCTGAGTGACATCTTGTTTTTGTTATCGCTACAACTTACACATTTGATTACCTAATCAGTAATCAAATTTGTTTACTGGACTCCCAGCATTGGTGTATAATGCAAGCATATGCATCTGTTTTTTGCTCTTAGTAACCTTTGTCTCGTGAGGACCCCTGGTATACCATGTAATCCAGATGCCTCACTTTCCAGGCTGCTGTAATTCCCAATAGAAGCAATTATTCAAAAGAATAATTGCTTTCACTTCTGCTTATGGCTGCTGTTAATCTATTGGGACATACAAATAAATATTCTTTTACCCCTTCTATTTAAAATTATCCCATCCCTGTAAGAACAGTCTATCCTGTTGAGAAAAATTCCTCTCCATGAGCCTAAAAACTCTTGACAGTACGTTTCATTTGATTTCTGAATTGCATTATGTAGCAAAATAAAAGATGAAAAAGGACACTTCACACTGTGTTAATAATATTGGTTTATTGCTGGCAAGTTACACAGTAATTTAAGCATGTCCATTGGAGAAGATGCAGAAACACAGGTCAATGCAGGAATAAAAGCATTATGATTAAAATTACATTAACAAATCAGACATTTCAAAAATTTAATAATCCAGCTTTACTTCACCAGTGACAAAATACTAAAAACAAATTAGAAAATTTTAAATAAAGATAAACACAGTAAAGAAACATTCATAAGCCAACAGTAAACAAATGCTATGTATTTGTTTACTGCTCTATTCCCCTACCCATCATCTTTCTTGACATAATTTTCAGCATTCAAGAGTTAAAAAAAAGGCTGTTCCGTAATAGCCCTTTTTAATTTTCTAATCTGAAATGTTATTACTTCTTTGATACAACCTTGTCCCACTGGCTGTACCAAAGAAGTAATAGTGGCTAGAAGGTAGGTGGTGATTGTGTTTCCCTAAAACTAGATCAGTCTTACATGGATTTAAAAGGATGCATGCAAGATTTAAGATCATACAGTACTCTTAAAATAGGGCAGCTTCGCTATCTTCACGAAAGCTGATTTTTTTTGAAATGCAATTTAACTGCTTGCACCAAGTTATCGTGAAACAGTATCTTAAAAATATCAGTAGTCATCCAAGAATTTGACTGTGCCTTATATACAGCATGCTGGGAAGTTCAGCCTTTAAAAGCTCTCAATATACTAAAATTTGCTAATAACTAAAAGTTTAAGCAATGCATACCTGCAGCAATAGTACAAGAATATTTATAAAAACCTATCTTATTAACTTTACAGCCATTCACATTAGAATAATCACTATAAATTCAAGTTTTATTGTGTAAACATTGCATAAAATTCCATTTTATTACATTAAAAATTTGGTCAGGAATTAAGTTATACTGATAAAATAGATCCCCAGAAAATATGCAGTATTTTCTTGCAGCTTCAGTATCAGCTTTTTTGTTCATACAAGATGGTTCCCTCCTCTCCTCTTTATCAAGCTGAAGTTTACTGCGAACACATACAATGGCATCTCCTTTGGGTGTGTGATGGCCCACTTCAGATTTATTTGCGAAGAAGCACAACTAATGTACATTTCACATTAGGCCTGACAGTGAATTGCTACTAGTGACATTTTTCAATGAGCCAAAGCATTCATACTACTTTGAGCCTTTTGTTTTGCTGCTCTAGTCTAATGCACGATTTTAGTCCAAATTTAATTTAAAAATATCATAAAAAACTAAGATATGAGTACAATAATGCCTCACTATTCCTAGGTTATGCAATGGCATACTATGCTATTTTAGGTACTCATAAGAGTACTCATTTATACCAGAAATATTTAAAACATGTGATATGTTTTTTGGTTTGGTTTCGTTTTTTTTTGGCACATGAGCAGCTAAGGTTATAATGTGCCAAGGCCACATTGTGATATGTCATAAAATCAAGTTTGTATTGTTATAAATTAACAGTTTATACATCTAATAACAAAACTTCTAATATTTATATTCCTGCAGAATTAAATGGAAAAACCAAATAGCATTTATATCATTATATTATATCATTCTTATATCGATTCACGAAAAATGGCCACAGACTTCTCTTCCACTTCAACTTTCATTTTTTTAAGCAAATCAAAGGCCAAGTAAAAGAAAATTATACCTACAATATCGGATAAGCACAAATAATAACTGAACTATTGATCTGAAAATATATATGTTTCATATATGTATTTGAAAAACCATGTGTGTCCACATGAAAATTACCATGTGGACAAAAACAAACACTTGTATACCCATAAAATACAACAAAAATGCATTACCTGGGGTATCAGAATTGTTGCACTATAGCCTGAGTAGATTATGCATGAAAAATTGCCATGAACTGTAAAGTTCTGGCACTAGTTTTTCTCTGATGGTGTTTGTGTAAGAAATATGTATATCTACAGATTATAATCTACAGTCTTTACTAGTGTAGCCTAAATAGAACAATATCCAATGTTCTGTCTAGACTATGCCAGTCATCATCCTCCTATTTTGAGTACCATCAATAATGGCAGTGCTACACTTCCAATTTTGAGTGGCACAGGCACAAAAATTTTTAGGGGTCCCTAATTATTGCTGGATTTTAGTGGCTGACAATGGTACAAAAAAAAAAAAAAAAAAAAAGTATTCATTTATACCAGAATATTTAATAAACAAACTAAATAAACATTATTTTCGAGTATCAAAGTATTGCACTAGATAACAATATAAAAAGAGAAAAAAAAAAATCTCTTAATTGCTTTCTATGAAGAAGGCAATTTTTAATTTATTAATTATTTAATTTTCTACACTTAATACTACTGCTATAGACCTTAATAAGATTTTCATAGTTAGACATTTTGTAATGTTACTTTCTATATGCAAAACACTATCATTCAGTTTATCTTGAGACATCAGAGATCTGTACTTATTTTTTTTTTTATAAAATTGAATTTTGAAAATCTCTTTTCTGCTTAAAAATCTGTTATCGGTAGAGTTAAATAAATTTTATGAATTTAACATTTTCAATCCAGAGATATAAATGATCTGTCTTGAGATAAATTAACATCCATATTCAAACTATAATTACTTACATAATTTATGTTATCCATATCAATTTTTCCCTAAATTTTCACATATGGTCTATTTATTGTACTTAATTCTGTGATTAATCTGTCTGACAGGAAATTCTCTCTCCCTGTTAATAAATCTACATCTAAGTCATCACTTGCATAATTTATTTCTTGCCTTAAGAGTATTTATCACTATATCACAGACTTTCACTGCACCAGACACCCACCCACCCACCCACACACACACACACACACACACACACACACTTAGTGATCATGAATTGTGACCGCCCCATCTGTAATGGACTCAATATCAAAAGGTGAACAGCTTCATATCCATAGAACAGTTGTAATTTGCATCTGGTTGTGCAAATCAAAGTGATAAAGTAGCACAGATATCACAGAGTTTCAAAAGAGCACAACCGTTGGAACTCGTGCGTTGGGTGCTTCCGTATTAGAAATGGCATGCCATGCCAGTTGCTCATGACCCACTATGGTTAAGGTGTACAAAGAATAGTGTCAAATAGATCAAATAACCTCCTGTTATCAGAACTGTAAATGATTATGTAAGGTGGATATTCATGGTGAGAGAGGAGGGTGCAGTGCAGTACATTGTATGGATTCAATGGCAGGTCAATGTGTGACAGATGACATCACAATACATGGGGAATGCTAGAACAATATCCCAAATGACAGTGCACTTCACGTATGGGGTTGCACAGCAGATGACCCAAGAGACACCATGCATTGCCTGCCCTCAATCCAGTGAACAGCTGTGGGATGTTTTGGAATAGGAAGTAAGGCATATGAACATGCAACTATTGTCTATTTTGGTGAAGAATAATCATAATTTTTTTTTCACAACATATCCTTATTAATCATCCACATTTTGATTGTCCTTTTCAAAGTAGTCGCCATTTGATGAAATGCACTTACTCCAATGTTTCTGCCTTCATTCAAAAACATGGTGCAACCCAATTTTTTGTTGTTGCTGGTATCCTTACTACTACTTATGAGTGGAAACATTTTCCTCACAGCCCCTTCTTTTATCTTTGAGGGGGGGAGAAATCACAGGTTGCAAAATTGGGGCTGTTGGATAGATGAGGAACACATCTGACATTAATGCATAAGTGCTCGATGACAGCAGTATGAGCAATGTGAGGTCTCGCATTGTTGTGATGTAGCATCCACCCACATGCATGCAGTTGTGGTCGTTTGCAATGAATGTGATTCAGCAAAGTGTGCAGTATGGTTCTGTAACAGTTGTTTGTTATTTGGTTTTTAGGAGCATTAGCAACTAAGGCCATATTGCTCAGGGGATATGTGGTGGTCATTCCCTGACCTTTTCACATCCTCCGTATTTGGTGGTCACGGGCTCAAACCCCGGTCTAATCAAGAAGCGTGTGCTACACACTGCTGCTCCTGCCCACCTGGCTACGGAGGCGCCACTGTAAGAGTTGCACGATGTGACACAACATGCTCGTAAACCATTCCTTGAATGTAAAAAAGAGAGATGACCATAACCTTTCCTGCAGAAGCCACAACTTTTGCTTCTTTCAGTGTTGACGATGACAGACTTCCAAACAAGAGCTTTGTTGCTTACTTTCTGGGTCCAAACGATGAAGCCATGTCTCATCTGCCCTTATAACCTTGTGCAGAACATCACCATCTTTGGTAACCATTCATGGCGGCACCTGACAAATTTCCATGTAAAGTTGCTGTTGCTCAGGTGTCAATAGTCTTGGAACTTAGTGTGCACAAACACGTGTCACATGCAAGTGGTCATGAAGAATACAGTGTACACTTCATACCGATATTCTCAACATCTCTGCCAGTTGTCTTAGTGTTATATTAGAATTAGTTGAGGCATATGATGCAAAAAAGCAAGCTTATACAACAGCAAAAAAAAAAAAAAATTCCCATTTTACCCATCCAGTCACTCCAAATGTCTGTCTAGTTCAGCCTTAAATTTATTTAAGCTATCAACTTCCACAACAACAGATGGAAGTCTGTTCCAGCAATCAATTGCCCGCTGGCTAAATGCAAATTTCAGCACATTCTGTCTTTCCTCAATTTGAACCTATGCCCCCTCAGGTTCTTAATCTAAGCAAGTGAAATATCTCCTCAGCATTGAGCCTGCTCAAACAATTCAAGGCCTTATAGACCTCAATCAGATCACCTCGCAGGTGCCTAGTCTCCAGATGCTGCAACTTACAGAATTTAAGCCTTTCTTCATAAGCGTACCCCTTTGTTTCTCTCACCAATCTTATTGCCCTTCTCTGTACCTGTTCTAGCAATGCTACATCCTTCCTAAAATGAGGCCTCCAGACCTGTACACAGTACTCAAGGTGTGGCCTGACCATTGCCTTATACAAAGGGATAATCACCTTGTCTCTGCTAGCAAAATTCTATATATCATTGACAAAACTCCATGACATGCTCTGGCATCCCATCTGCACTGCTCAGAGAACTTCATATCTGACTGCACAATTACCCCCGTCTTTTTCATTCTCCACCTCCCCGAGTGTAGTACCACACAGTTGGTACATTTCTTTTGGGTTACTGCTACCCATGTACAGTACTTTGGGTTTGTCGATGTTAAACTTTAAGTTCATATGACAATCTTCTCTCCAGGACTGCTGATTTGTGTGACTGAATCATGTCCATCTTTAAACATCCTAAACCAAATGCAAGCTGTGTTATATAGAAGTGTAGATTCACCATAAGCACCTTTTAAGATTTCACATGCTTCAGCTGATGTTTTCTTGAGATGGAAACACAATTTGAGAGCAGCATACTGTTCCTCGTGTGTCACTTCCATTGTTACTTAGGCAAAACTGAACAGGCACAAACTTGACTGCCAAGGGCACATCGTGCACAAGTCAACTGTGCAGTTATGTGATACAGAATTTAAGACCAAACTTAGTTTGGTCTTAAATTCTGTAGATCAGCTAGAAATAGCAAGCAATCAAGTGGCTGTAGATGAAAAATCATGGCCTTTCTTTATTGAACAGCCCTCATAAATTAAAAATTAGATACAAAAAAAAAAAAAAAAAAATGCTAAGCCAAGTAAGATATGAATACAAAGAAAAACAGTACTTAACTACAGCAACAAACGAAGATTGAGGGAGGGGGAATGCACTTAAGAAATAAATAAAGAATAGGAGTGTTGTGGAGGAATACATTCCTAAATTAATTTAGAATTACAGTCAATTAGTACAAATTTAGCAACACCCTACAAATGGCACCATGGCCAATAATTTAAAGGCAAAAAGTACAAACTAAAATAAGAAAAAAAAGTTGCAGTGAACATCGGGCTGCAAATGAATTGTTTTCGAGATAATGCACATTTTCTGTTAAGATCTGCCACCGACTATGGGAGCACTAGTTTAGCAAAAACGCTGTGAATCCTTTAATAAGGGTGATTTTATTAAACATAAGATAATACATTTTTAATTTTTGGTTTCAACACCACAGGATTTTACATGTTACACGTTACAGGATGTTACAAAAGGTGTTCAAAATGCTGTTCTTGCATCTGTACGCAGCTTTGTAGTCTTCTCTGCATTGAGTTGCGAATCCTCTCAGGCATTCCTGGGTCATTTCTGATTTGCTGATGTTGTTGTTTTCTTGGTTTTTAGGAGCATTAGCAACTAAGGCCATATTGCTCCGGGATATGCAGTGGTCATTCCGTGACCTTTCCGCATCCTCCGTATTTGGTGGTGATGGGCTCGAACCCCGGTCTAATCAAGAAGCATGTGCTACGCACTGCTGCTCCTTCCCACCTGGCTATGGAGGCACCTCTGATTTGCTGAAAGGCTCCTTCAACCCGACAATGCAATTCCTCAACTGTGTTAATGTCAGAAGTGTACACCAAGCTTTTTACATGACCCCAGACACAAAAATCTGTAGGATTTAAGTCTGGTGATCTGGGAGGCCACATTACAGGCCCACCTCTACCTATCCACCGTTGACCACACCTTCTAGTTAGATACCGAGTCACAACTCGAGCAAAAATGTGCTGGTGCACCATCATACATACACCACATGTACTGGCGTTGCTTAAGTGGAACATAATCATCAAAGTCTGGAAGAACATTCTGCAGGAACTGAAGTTACAGCTCTCCTGTTAGCCTGTTTGGCAGAAAGTGTGGTCCAATTAGATGGTCTCCTAGTAGTCCTGTCCAGACATTCAACGAGAAATGTTGCTGAAGTCGTGACTCATGAATTGCATTAGGATTTTCATCGGACCAAACGTGACAGTTATGAAAATTAAAAATACCATCACGAGTAAATCCAGCTTCGTCAGTGAACAAAATGTTGTTTAAAAATTGGGGGTTCAGGACACACTGTTGTTGCATCCTGGCAGAAGTTCACTCTGGGAGGGTAGTCTGTATTGCTGAGACCTTGTACATGCTGGATATGGTAGGGGTACAGTAATTGGTGATGTAAAATTCCCCACACACTGATATGACTCAGTACACGCTCTTGCAGAGCAACCCCCTTGTCGAAATTCCTGGATTTTGTTCTATTCTTTCTAACACCCTTTCCTCAACATCAGGTGTTAAGTTCCTACCTGCTCGTACTCCATGTGTGAAGCGCCCATGTTCTCTAAGGCATTAGAGAAGCATTTCCCCTGCCTTCAGTGGGGAAATGCTTCTTGGTAGAAACGTGCAGCCTCAAATGCACTGCCATTGGCTTTACCATACATGAAATGCATGTCCGCATACTCTTCGTTGCTGTATAACCTCTTTCCATGTTGACTATGTTTTGAAAAGTACTAGTATGCCTGCTATGTCTCAGAGCATTAAGAAAGGGGAAAGGGAGAGAAGGAGTATAACATAACCTAAACAAACAAGTCAGCGGTGGATCCCAACTAGAAATGTGCAATATCTCGAAAACAATTCACTTAAGGACCCATGTTTACTAGGCTTTTTTTGCATATTGTAGTCTGTACAGTTCACCTTTAAATTATTGACCATCACTTTTGAAACACCCTGTATACAGAATTAAAAAAAACACTACCACAAAAACAAATCAAAACAGACCAACTACTGAGCCCCCATCTTTTCTAAGGCACACAATGATCGTGGAATCACTGTAATTCGAATTGCAAACAAATCCATGCTTTGGCACAGCTGGCAAATTATCATCAAGCCAATGCAAAAGATGTGCATACCAATGGCCTTAGCAGTGAGAAAATAATGCTTATCAGCAGAATGCACTCTCAAAGCAAAGCCAACCTGCAAACTACAAACACACAGTTATACAGAAATTAATAAGCATGTAGATAGCAGTAGAAGGATTGCATTAGCATCACAACTCACTACTACCATTTATTCCTCCCTATCTTCTTTTTGTTGCTGTTAAGGTTAGCTACTGTTTTTCTTTGTAATCATCTTACTTGTCTTGGCTTTATTCCATATCTTTTTAAATTAGATTCAATACAGTATTGCTTTATCATTATTGGCAAATGATGCAAGAAGGCAAGCTTATACAGAATCAGCAAAAAAAAAAAAAAATCCCATATCACCATCCCCCTCCAATAACAGTCGTCTGTCTAGTTCTTCCTTAAATTTATTCAAACTACACACCCCCTATAATACTAATTTTACTTCTAATACTCAAGTGCCTGCTTGCTGAAGACAAATTTCTCCATATCTATTCTGCAACTATCCATCCTCAATTTGAATTTAGGCCCTCTCATATGCATAGTCTGAGCAAGAGGAAGAATTCCACTGACAGTGAACTTAGTCAATGCATTAAAACACAAACATCTCAATAAGATCTCCTTGCACGTGCCTCGTCACCAGATGTTGCAATTTGCAGAAGTGAAGCCTTTCATGGCAAGTGCATTCTTTTGTTTCCCCAATAATCTCATTCCAACAGATCCACATCCTTTGTAAAATGAGGCTTCCAGACCTGTATGCAGTAATCAAGACATGGCCTACCCATTGCCGTGTACAACGGGATAACCACCTCCTTATCGCTTATAGCAAAATTCTTGTATATCATTTACAAAACTCCGGGAACTTCATATCTGATTGCACAATTACCCTAGGTCTTTTTCATTCTCCACTACTCCGAGTGTGGTACCACACAGTTGTTAGGTTAATCTGGGATTACTACTACTACTACTCATATGCAGTATGTTAATGTTAAACTTCAATTGCCACTTTTCAGCCCATCTTCCTCACTTTTCTAGATCTTGTTGCAGGAGCATACCCCATTCAATATCATTAAATATAGAAAACAATGATGAGCCTAGCACTCAACCCTGGGGAAACTCTACTAATAACATTAATCCAAGAAGAGTAGTGGCCACAAATAGTTAATCTGTTTTCTCCCATTTGACCATCCCTTTATCTATCGCAGTAACTTGCCCTTAATACCACATTATTTCAATTTGTAAAGTGGTAGCCATCAAGCACAACACAACGGAGTCACTGGTTAAAAATGCATTGCAGGATCATCTAGACAAGACTGCAGCAATAATTCAGACAAATCATGGGTTTGTTAAGAGAAAGTCTTGTCTGACAAATATGATTGGATACTATGTGGAAGACTGCATGGAAGACTACTGTACAAATTGGAGCAGTGTGGTATTAAGGGTAAGTTGTTACAATGGATAAAAGGGTGGTCGAGTGGGAGAAGACAGAGTGGAATCAATGGACGCTGCTCTTCGTGGACTAATGTTATTAGTGCAGTCCTACAGGGTTCGGTGTTGGGCCCACTGTTGTTTTGTATATTTATCAATGATATTGATGAAGGCATATCAGGTTTAATGTCCAAGTCTGCAGATGATACAAAGGTTTAGCAGGGTTGTTAACGACAGTAAAGATAGTATGCTATTGCAACAGGATCTAGAAAATTTGGACAGATGGGCTGAGAAGTGGCAACTGAAGTTTAACATTGACAAACGTAAAGTACTGCATATGGGTAGAAGTAACCCCACAGAAACATACCAACTGTGTGGTACTACACTTAGGGTAGTAGAAAATGAAAAAGATCTGGTAGTAATTGTGCAGTCAGATATGAAGTTTTCTGAGTAATGCAGACAGGCTGCCAGAGCAGGTCACGGGGTATTGTTAGTGATATACAGAAATTTTGCTAGCATGGAAAAAGTGGTGTTATCCCTTTGTATAAGGCAATGGTCAGGCCATGCCTTGAGTACTGCATACAGGTCTGGAGGTCTCATTTTAGGAAGGATGTAGAGTTGCTCGTGCATGTACAGAGAAGGGCAAAAAGACTGATGAGGGGAACAAAGGGGTCCTCTTACCAAGAAAGACTAAAGTTCTGTGATTGCAGCAGATGGAGACTAGGCACCTGTGAGGTGATCTGATTGAGGTGCCGATGGGATACTTCCTCTTGCTCAGATGCTACATAAGCTCATACACTTGCTTTCTTGCATTACATGCCTCTATTACTACTAAGTAAAATATTTTCTGCAATCTAAGCACATGTCAAAATTATTTTTGCATTTGGTTCCTTTGTTGCTATGTAACAGTATCCAATCAGAGAAGAATGGTGAGATCAAGGTTGCCCCGTAACAAATCCATGCTGAGACTGCAGTATAATTGCATTCCTATTTAGATGGTCCTGCATTACGTTCTCTGAAAGAGCCATTAGAAGTCTAGACTAACAAGTCTAATTACTTATGTCACCCTTTGGTTCTCCCTTTGTGAATTGGGAGATCAAAATGCAATGTGACTCTAGTTCAGAGGAACCTGATGCCCAAAGGTTTACTTTCCTCTTTTACTGCTTCCCTTAATAATAATGGATATATCCACCCACTCCAACTGCCGTTTTACATTTATTTCAACAGTTTGTCTTTACCCTCAGTTATCATAAATCATTTAATTTCCTGTTAGAATCTGATAAACTTCTGGCATCCCAGTCCCTAAAAAATTCCTCATGTGTGAATGTAAATTCAAAATACTATTCTGTTTCTAAGTAACCTGAGAAAGTTAGTTTTTGAGCATATGCTCAATAATGGAAGTGGTTGGCTTATTGATTATGGACAAAGAGAGATGACCATAAGAGATGATTTGCTACATCCAGTAAAATCTCCAAGCTTTGAGTTTACCAAAATTTTATACCTTGTGGTCTCCTTAAAACATTTCATTAATTTTATGCCTACCTATTTTCTAGAAAGTGCAAATAAACAGATCTGATACAAAATTTAGCTGAGTATACAGATACATACTTTTATAAATTTATATACACTCCAATACATTCAATCCCAAAGAGTAAAAAAAAAAAAAAAAAAAAAAAAAACCCGCCTTATACCTAGATTAGTGGGATGAGTTATCCATATTTCATTAAACATTCTTCGTAAAAACAGCACAGGCCTCTCCATGAAACGAAGTGTGACCCACTCCCAACCTGGAGGGGGAGGGCATGAGCCACAACATTGAGAAACTCTGCTGCTCTGGTAGTAGAAAAGGGGAAGGTAACTGCCTGATCAAGGCAATCTGCCTGGCAAAGAGTTAGCAGGAACCTTACTGAAGGGAAATTGCTACAGTCTCTATGTTAGCATTAGCATTAACAGAGATTATTAACTTGCTTTCTTGCATATGATGCAAGAAAGCAAGCTTATAGGTGCAGTCTCCATACTTGAACAGTGACAGTGAACTTAGTCAATGCATTAAAAGACAAACATCTCAATAAGATCTCCTTGCAATCTGTGGCTCGCGAGCCACAGATTGCCAACCCCCGATATAGAGCATGCATTAATGGGATACGTACACAAGAGAGAAAGAATGCTGAATAAAGCCAGATTTATACTCT
The DNA here is from genome assembly GCF_048544385.1 of Mastigoproctus giganteus. Lineage (NCBI taxonomy): Eukaryota > Metazoa > Arthropoda > Arachnida > Uropygi > Thelyphonidae > Mastigoproctus > Mastigoproctus giganteus. The sequence goes on along the minus strand of NC_143584.1, from coordinate 168,507,427 downwards.
TTATGAACATCTATATTGTATAAAATTTACACAAACTGATGTTCATGCTAATAATGAGGATTCCATCAGACTGGGAGAGAAGTGATAATCTCAGTTAGGGCTATTCTTTTCTTACCTGTATATATGGAAAAAAATCATTACTTATAAAATTTCCAGTTAAATTTACTTCTAACATACCCTCATGGTTATAATGCTGAATAAAACCTGTTCTTCCACACCATAAAAGGTTTAAGTTCAAATCATGTCAAGGCAGGAGAGTTTTTTTCACAGAAGAAGGTTGTACAATTTTCTCATCCAACGAACAGACAAATTGACCATACAATGTGTATGTAATTTACAAACACAATGCACTGATGACTCATAGCCTTAGCTGCCTTGATGCTTATAATGAAAACTTAAAATTCAGAAGGATGCTATCATAAATTACTTTGCATAGCTGCTTACATTCCCCTTTGCTCTTTTTGACACATATCTCGACAGAAGCCACAGAGATGTTAATTGTTGATGTCTGTGATGCTGTCCTAATATAGCATCAACATGTCTGGCAGCAAATGTTAACAATCATAACTAAATTTAGAGCATGTGAATTCAAGCTAACTTTTGTTAGTGCTATTTACAACAAGGTTATGTTTCATTTAACATTTATGATTAAATACAATTACATTCATATCTATTTGGTTAACTATTCCAGTATTTATTTCAACTGAATAATGATGTGTTTTCATTGTGTTAGATTATTTTATAATGTGAAATAATTTTTATTCAAAGAAGTTTTATTCCTGATAACCCCACTTCTATTCTTGCTTATGCACTAAATACATAAGCAAGAATAGAACAGAAAGAAATATTTACCTTTCACTGGGAGAAAAGTGTATAAATATGTGTGTTACTCTGTGTGGTACTACACTCGGGAGGTGGATAATGAAAAAGACCTGGGGGTAATTGTGCAGTCAGATATGAAGTTTTCCTGAGCAGTGCATATGGGCTGCCAGAGCAGATCATGGAGCCTTATCAAACATATATAGGAATTTTGCTAGCAAGGATAAGGAGGTGATTATCCACTTGTATAAGGCGATGGTCAGGCCACACCTTCAGTACTGCATACAGGTCTGGAGGCCTCATTTCAGGAAGGATGTGGAGTTGCTAGAACAAGTAGGGAGAAGGGCAACAAGGTTGGTGAAAGGAACAAAGGGGTGCGCTTACGAAGAAAGGCTTAAGTTCTGCAAGTTGCAGCATCTGGAGACTAGGCACCTGCGAGGTGATCTCATTGAGGTGTATAAGGCCTTGAATGGTTTGAGCAGACTCAATTCTGACAGGATATTTCCACTTGCTCAGACTAAGAACCTGAGGGGGCATAGGTTCAAATCGAAGAAAGATAGTTGTAGAACAGATGTGCGGAAGTTTATTTAGCCAGAGGGTTGTTAACTGCTGGAACAGACTTCTATTTGTTATTGTGGAAGTTGATAGCTTAAATAAATTTAAGGCCGAACTAGACAAACATTTGGAGTTACAGGATGGGTGAAATGGGAAGGGTTTTTTTTTTTTTTTTTTTTTTTGGCTGATGCTGTATCAGCTTGCTTTCTTGCATCATATGCCTCAAATTCTAATGCTAAATATACACTTTTCTCCCAGTAAAATGTAAATATTTTATACCTCATTTGTAATTTGATCTGAGGGATATCAAGTTAATATATTAATTATGTTTTGTGTGGGTGGGTGAAGTTGGCTTTTTTCCAATGCTTCCAATAATTCTAATAACTCCTTTCCTCTAAGGGTAAAAGATTTAATTCATGATTATGTTTGCGATTTTTATTGATTTTTTAAAGGATATAATTATATTGTAAATAATGGAAAAATTACTGCTTATTTTTAGAAGCTAGTCCCTTGGGCAATACATTAATATCATCAATGTAATGTATTACATTAATATTAATATCATTAATATATTACCGAAAACATCAACATCATTAGTACAATGTACACATTGCAAATAATATTAAGAAAATCTGAGGATTTAATTAACAATTAGAAAGCAAGGTTGAGAAAAAGTCACAAGTTAGGAACTGAAATTGGAAGTGTCTGCAATTCTGCCTAGAAGTAACAGTAGGAAGCCATAATGAAAACCTTGTTAATCACTTCAACCCCTGGAGAGATTGTGCAAGGCTATTGGGGTAGAAATCTTCTCAGTGCTTATGCTTATTAACAGGAAATCTTCTCAGTGCTTTATGCTTATTAACAGGAAAGAATGAATTTATAGGGATGGAATACACTTAAACAGAAGGGGTGCAAGAATAATTTGCTGATGCTATCAAGGCAGTGGTGTGGAGAGCATACAGACTAACAGATTAACAGAAGCTGCAAGAAGAGTTGAAAGTGATTCTTGTACTGCTTCTACCGGAACATGCCAGCCTGGAAAGTAAGGTGTCAGGAATTAAAAGGCATGCTGGGGGGGGTCCTCTTTAATTTGATTAACTTGAAATACTGGTAACGTCACTGTGGGGGATATCAGAGACAGTGTTACTCAAACACAAGAGATACAGAATTTGAATATGGAGAGTACAATGTCTACTGAAAAGACAGACAGGATATGGGGGGGGGAGGATGACTAAGCACTGGAAAAACCAAAATGAAAGCAGGAGTGTGTTATAGACAAAGTGGGCCAACAAATCAGAATCTTATAATGGGAGACTAACTTTCCTGATAGTGACTGGAACTTGTGAGTTGGTCACCCATACGGTAGCAAGGCTTTGGTAGATTTACTGGATGACTGTTTTCTACATTAGCATATTAGAGATGCAAAAAGAGAAAACAATACTCCACTTGATTGTCAGCAGCAAACTTTCATGGAAACTGAACCTGCAAATAAAAATCTGCAGTTTCTTAATGCGTGACACTGATCGGTGCCACTCACTGAGTGGCACCGATCAGTGTTTTGATGTAGGATTTAAAGATGTAACTATTGTTGGAGGCAAAGGACTTTTGCTTTCATAAAGATGGAACAATATGGCCTTGGATGCTGATGCACCTCAAACCCTACAATAACAACAACTTTCATAAAAGGTGACAGTGGTGGTATCACCATAGTTACCTTTATGAAGACAAATCAGACTTATTTTAAATTTTATGCAGTGGGCCCAACTAAAAAAGTTACCAATAGCCTATGGGAAGCATTCAGGGCAGTAATTCTATAAACTACTAGGCTTTTTATACCAACTAAGAGATAATGTTCAAGGCCTAGACCTAATGGATGTGGAATGAGCTGGAGAGACTTGTAGCACAAAGAAAAATGCATGGGATGCATAAAAATTATTCTGTGATATGGAAGCCTAGATTAGAAATAAACTACTTTGCAATCAAGTCACAAAGAAGGTTAGACAGATTATGAGAGGTCTGTGGCAAAGGATGCAAAGATGAGAGAAAAGACTTTAACTTAAGTAAACACTAGAAGGAACGAATGAACCACATTGTCCCACTAGATATTAATGGTTGAAACGTTGATGACCCTATTCATGTTGCTGACAAACCGAATAGGTATTTGGCATTTATGATGAATTTTTACACATGGGGAATTTTTTAGGGATAGGAATGCCAGAGGAGTATCATAATCTACTACGGTGCCAATCAATTTTGTGATAACTGAGAGCAAAGTGGAAGAGAAATTCTTGAAACTAAATGAAAAAAAAAAAAAAAAAGGCAACTAGGATGGAAAGGATCTATCCAATTATAATAAGGGAAGCAGCCAAAGAGGTAAGCAAACACCTCTAACTATGAGTATGAGAGCATCCTTGGATTCAAATTGGGTTTCTATGGGCTGGAGATGTGCAAATGTATCCCCAATGCACAAGGGGGGGGGATTCAAAGGTAATGAGCAAAGGGGGAAATAAAGGCAATAACATGAGCAATTAGAGATATGTTAGCACTCATTAAAGAAATATGGAGAATAATAAAGGACCACTAGACAGTAATGCAGTCAGTGCATGGATTTGTTACACGGCAATCTTGTCTGACCAATCTGACTGGATGTATTGATAATTGATAATTTATTTATCCCTATTTTGTGTTACAATTGTTGGGAGATAACAGCAAGAAGGGAGGGAGAACACATAAGCCAGAAGCTTTTTAGGGGTGGGGGGTTCCCTTTGAAAAAGATAACAATAAAACTAGATATACTATGAATCGGACATATTTCTACATTCCATTGCAGACTTCGTAAACCAACCACACATGTCGCGTGGTTAACAACAGTACTTATAATTACATTGTGAGTACTTTTTACAATAACAAGTATGAAAGAAAAAATTATGAAATAATTGCGTAGTGTTACAAGCTTTTTGACAGCTATTCCTTCAACTGGTTTACATAATTTCCAAACTGGTATGCATTGTGGAAAGTTCAGGAGTTGAGTGGAAGGTGATTTAGATCAGACATCCCTGGTGATGTGTTCAGTCAGGAGCTTCTTGAACTTGTTTAGTGAAATGGCATATTTGATGTTTTCAGGAAGATTATTCCAGATTTTTGCACCTCTGTATTTTATATTTTTCTGACCTATGGCTTTTCTAAAAAGCAGAACCTTCAGGTTCGCTTCATTTCTTAAATTATGTTATTCCTTCTTCTTCTATTGTTATAAAAAAGGATCTGAAGAGAAGAGGAAAGTTTTGTGTTTTCAAAGCATTGTAGACAAAGACCGCCTCAGCTTTTTGTATCAGTTGGTAGATGCTTAAGAGTCATGCTTCTTTATATCTCTAAGTCACCGATGCATTCCAGGGAAGGCCCAAAATTGAACGAACACATAGACTGACAATTGAATTGATTCTCGCAGGGTTATCTTGACTGTTCGTACCCCATGAGATTCCATATGTGAAGTGAGGCTGTATTAAGGAAAGGAATACTAGTCTGAGAAGGGAAGGAGGTACCCAGGCAGAGGCTCGGGTGAGTATTCCTGTTAGTGACGAAGTCTTCTTTCGTAAGGTGATCATTTGTTTACCCCAACTCAGCTTGTCATCTAGCCAGATTCCTAGAAACTTGGTATCATTCACCCTTTCGAGTTGTTTTCCTTTGTATATTATTTCGAAATCAATATTTAATGGTTTATTTTTCGTCCTAAACACCATATATTTGGATTTTTCTGGGTTTAGTATCAGCTGATTCTTTTGAAGCCAACTATGCATTTCAGAGAGCAGGGCAGAGATCTTGCATTGAAGTTGGTTAGGGTCTTTATCAGTGATTAGATTAGAATGAGTCAGTGATTAGAATGGAAATGTCATCGGCATACGCTACTAGGTGGGAAGATGGAAGATGAGAGAGAAATTCATTAATGTAAAGAACAAATAGGATAGGTCCGAGAAGTGAGCCTTGAGCTACTCTCCTGGAGAAATAAGTAATGTCTGAAAAAGACTGGTTTGTTTTAACGACCACTGACCTGTCTTCAAGGTAGTCAAGAGGTAGTCTTCAAGGAGAAGGTTAATTTTTCCTCTCAAGCCAAGATTGTTGAGTAGGATATTATGATTTATGCAGTTAAAAGCTTTTGATAGGTCTAGAAACAGTGCTATTGCATAGTAACCCTTTTCAAGACAGTCCGTGATCTTAGAGCAGAAGTCAACAATTGCCAGGTCAGTGGATCTTTTTGAACTATAGGCGTACTGTTGTTGATGGATAAGCTGATTGACTTTCAGGAAGCCCGTGAGTCTGCCGTGAAGAATTTTTTTGAATAATTTTGCAAAAACTGAGAGTAGAGCTATTGGATGAAAACTGTTGATAGAGTTACAATTTTTCCCCCTTAGGAACAGGAACAATGACTGCTTTTTTGAACTGAGACGGGAATTTATCAGATTGAAAGGAAAGATTGTAAATATACTTCAGTGGTGTTAGAATTGAGTTAAGGACTTTTTTCAGCAGAGCAGGAGATATTTCATCAAAGCCAGGGGCTCCCTTTTCTTTTAATTGATGTCCTGCTTCTAAAATTTCTTGATCTGAGAGTGGAGCGAGGAAAAAAGAGCTCCTCATTGAATGCTTGACAGATTCTCTTGTTGCATTATCTCTAGAGTCAACTTCGTCTTTAAAAAGGTTATTCACACTTGAGATAAAGTAATTAACAGAAGGCTGCGGCTTTTTCCTGGTCATCCGAAATGAGTATCTTGTTCTCAACTACATCTCCAATGTAGCTCTGTTGTTTGTTTTGTTTGGTTTTTTTTTTTAGGAGCATTAGCAACTAAGGCCATATTGCTCCGGTAATATGCGGTGGTCATTCCCTGACCTTTCCGCATCCTCCGTATTTGGTGGTGACGGGCTCGAACCCCGGTCTAATCAAGAAGCGTATGCTATGCACTGCTGCTCCTTCCCACCTGATGTAGCTCTGTGATTTTGTTTTTCTTGCAGGTAGTAGATTGTCTAAGACTGTCCACTTTTCCTTGCTTGTAATGACGCCTTTAAGTTGGGAACTATAATATTTCCTTTTCTCTGACCTAATACTGTCGGTGACTTTGTTTCTGTACGTTGTGTATTTGTTTTTTATCCGCCTCCTTTCCTGTTTCTCTAGCAATTCTTGCAAGTTTGTCCCTTTTCTTTAGCATGTTACAAATTTTGTTTGACATAAATGGGCATAATTTCCGTCTTGGCCTAGTGGTCTTTTTATTCCCTGGGATCCTGATGTATGACACACATTTTTTGTAACTATTTAGGATATGCTCAAAGAAGTTCGTCGCAATTTCAGGATCATCTGTAGCAATCACCCCATCCCACGAAGATCCTGGAGATCATAACAGAGATGATTGAGAGAGCCTGGAGTCACAGATCTGTAAGTGTGCACGATCTCTTCCACAATCTCTTCATTTTCAATTACCATTAAGATGGGATGATGATCAGAAATGGTTGCATCCAGTACTGCATAGGTTAGTGAGCATTCTCCAATTGCGAAGTCAAGAAGGGAATTGTGGGACTCTCCCATTCTAGTCGGGATAATTCCGTCAGTCAGAAGAGAAAAACCATTGGAAGAAATGACATCTAGGAGGTCTTGCACTTGAGAGGAAGAGGTTTGAAGTATGTTAATATTAAAGTCTCCCATCAGCAGAAGACTAAGGGATTTGCTTGTGAAGTGAGATAGAATATCGTCAAGAGTTACAAAGAAACTGTTGACTGAAGCTGAGGGAGGTGGGTATAGACACCCAATCACCAGAGAAGCAATGCGGATAAAAGTGATTTCACAAGCTTGATCAGGCAGATTTGCGATAGGAAAGGCAGAGCATCGCAGATGATTGTGAACGTAAATAGCAACTCCATCCCCTTTAGAATCACATCTGCAACTGTGAAAGAGAGCATAGTCTTGAAATTGACTGAAACTTCAGGAGAGAACCAGGTCTCAGTAAAAACCATCAGGTCTGGATGGAGATTCCATGATGTCAGTTGAGCGAGGATTTCATCATTATGTTTTACAAGACTGCGTGCGTTCATATAGAATACAGTAATTGCATCTTTTGATGCTGTAGTAAGGCATAAGTTATTTGGTTTAACTGTTGGCAAGTGACATGGCAGAAAGATTTTCACAAGAGTTAGAGTCATTCAAACTCTGGTAGGATGAAGAGATAAATGAATCATTTATAGAAGTTCTTCCCAGTTGAGATTCCAGAATATCTGAAAAATGCTCGAATTGTCATTCCTGTTGACTAGTTTCGATAGCTAAGTCACTGGCTGATGACCCAGTACGAGGTATTGACATAGTAACAAAGGAATGGGATGCAAAAAATAATTGAAATCACATATTTAGATTTCGCAAAAGCTTCTGGTGTTGTACCAAAAAGAGGGCTATAAAAATTAGAGCCATGTGGCATTAAGGGCAAGTTACTGCTATGGATAAAGGGATGGTTGAGTGAGAGAAGACAGAGTGGTAATGCTGCTCTTTTTGGACTAATGATATTAGTGGAGTTTCACAGTTTTCAGTGTAGGACCCACCATTCTTTTCAATATTTATAAATGATATTGATAAAGGAATATCAGGCTTAATGTCTAAGTTGCAGATGACAAAGGTTAGCAGTGCGGTTAATGATAGCAATCAGGGTTTGCTACTTAGTGGCAACTGAAGTTAATATTGACAAATGCAAGGCACTTCATATGGGTAGCAGTAATACCAGATTAATGACCAACTGTGTGGTACCACACTCACTGTAGTGGTTAATGAAAAAACTGGGAGATAATTGTGCAGACAGATAAGAAGTTCTCTGAGCAGTGTAAACAGGCTGCTAGGACAGCATGGGATTTTATCAATGCTATTCAGGTAGTTTTCTAGAATGGATAAGGAGGTGAATATCCTATTTTATAAGGCAATGGTTATGACACACCTTCAGTACTGCATATAGGCCTCATTTTAGGAAGGATGTTGATCTTGCTCAATGCACGTACAGAAAATACAACTGAGATTGGTGAGGAGGGGAGGGAACAGAAGGGTGCTCTTGTCCAGAAAGGCTTCAGTTCAGCAAAATACAGCATCTGGAGACTAGGCACTGTGTGGAAATGTAATTGGAATGTTTAAAGCTTTGAATGGATTGAGTAAGCTGAATGATGGTGGAATCCTCCTTTCTCAGACTACATCTGTCATAGAAGTTGATAGCTTAAACAGAGTCAAGGCAGAACTAGACAAACATTTGGAGCAAGTGGATGGGTGAAATGAGAAGGGTGTGTGTGCGTTTTTTTTTTTTTTTTGGCTGATGCTGTATAAGTTTGCTTTCTCGCATCATGTGTCCTTGCTAATGCTACACAATGAGGCAGCATAAATTCAAATTGAGGAATTGAAGAATGTGAATCGCAGAACAGATGTGTGGAAATTTGACTCCAGCCAGAGGGTAGTTTGAATAAATTTAAGGAAAAACTAGACAAACTATTAGAAGGGATGGACAGGTGATGTGGGATTTTTTTTTTTTTTTTTTGGCAGCTGCATAAGTTTGCTTTCTTGCATCATTTGCCACTACTAACACTAATATATATGTTTTTAAAAATAACATCACTAGAAAAAAAAATTTTTCTAATGTTAATTTTCTTCATTTTAATTTGACTAGAAAATTTTTGTTTGTAGCGGCATTATAAACAATGTTATCATACTGAAAATTATAATCCTAGGATAAAAATCAATACTTTAGCACTTTGTATGTTGTTCAGAAATCCAATTTCTTTTCACTAATGACACAATAGATCAACACATAGTGAAACAGAACAAAATATGAAACATCAGTGTATGTGTCATAATGTAACAACCTCCTGGGAATGTTTAAAATCCTAGCTGAATATCTTTGGCTAGATGAAAACCTGGAACGTGGAACTAGCTATAATAGTCTAAAACTGGAGCATGTTTTTTTTTTTTTTTTTTTTTTATGTGAACCCCAAACACGAGAGGTATTAGAACCTATAGTACTTAGTACCGTGCTTGGGTTGGAGGTTGAAAAGACGAAAGAAGATATTTGTTGACATTGGACTTGAACTTCTGTAGATTGTAATTTTCAGGAAATACGTATGAAGGAAGGTTGTTCCAGAATACGGCAGTTGAATGAATAAATGAGGAAGATGAAAAGTTGGTTCTGTGGGTTTGAAGTTGGACAGTAAATGGATGTTGGCTGGTGGCGGCATGTCTTCAGACTGTTTTGAAAGAGAGAGCGGGAATTATAGAAGCCAATTCAGAAGAACAGTGCCCATGGAAGTATCTGTAGAAGAGGCATGCAGCAGAAACAGTACGTCTATGAGAAAGCGAGTGGAGAGACTCTGTTTGAGATGAATCATTAATTAACCTAACTGCCTTCTTCTGAATGGAATCAAGAAGCCTGATTGAGGTTTTGGGGGCACCACCCCAGATGTGGGAACAGTATTCTATGGCAGGGCGGATTTGCGATTTATACAGAGCAAGCAGCTGTTTGGAAGAAAAGTAAAGGCGAGAGCGAAAGAGAAAACCAAGTTTTTTAGATGCAGAGGAAGCAATATTTGTAATGTGCTTGTGCCAAGAGAGAGAGATTAGAAGTCAGGGTAATCGCCAAAAGAGATATATCATTTTGCCTAGAAATCAGAGTGTCACTAAAGATAAGCATAGGAGCAGAAGAATCCTTTTTGCGAGATATAAGACAAGACTGAGTTTTAGAAGGGTTGAAATCAACTAAGTTGTCTTTGCCCCACTGGAGGATTACCTGAAGATTGGCATTTAAGGAATTGGTAGCAGATTTTCGAGAAGTTGAAACTGATAGAGCAGGACAACGTTTCTCAAAATGGAAAGTGGAATGCAACGTGCTATCATCGGCAAAACTATGGATAGGATTTCCAGTTAATGGAAGAAGGTCATTAATATACAAGAGGAAAAGAGTGGGGGAAAGAACTGAACCTTTGGGGACACCAGCATTAGTGGAGAAGTTAGAAGACAGAGTGCCATCTACCATCACCCTCAGTGAGCAATCAGAGAGAAAACTGGATAACCAATTACTAAAAACAGTTGGCAAACCATAAGATGGAAGCTTGTTTAGAAGACCTTTATGCCAAACACGATCAAAAGCCTTTGAGATGTCAAGAGCAACAACTTGTGTTTCACCGAACCTTTACATTGAATTAGTCCATAAATGGGTAACATAAGCCAGAATATCACCAGTGGATCGACACTGATGGAATCCATACTGGCGATCGTTGATCAGACGGAAGGTTTCTAGGTACTTTAAGAGTTGGCGGTTAATTGATTTCTCCATTACTTTAGAAAGAGTAGAAGTAATTGCAATGGGACGATAATTGGATGGGAGGGATTTGTCACCCTTTTTAGGAACTGGCTGGATATGAGCAAATTTCCAAGCAGAAGGAAAAATACCTTTAGAATAAGAAAGTGAAAAAAGGCGGCAAAGAATAGGAGAAGTTCAGGAGCACAAGTTTTGAGAACAAGTGGAGAAATACCATCAGGACCTGGAGCTTTCTTAGCATCAAGATTCATCAAAATCCTTCTGATATCCTTTTGACAGAAGACCACAGGAGGCATTGAATGGAGTGTGTTGGGAATGGTGGGAGATGTTTTACCAAGATCATTAGTATATGAGCTGGAAGAAAAATGGGATGCTAGCAGGTCAGCTTTATCTTTGGTTGAAGTGACAACAGAACCATCTGGTTTGGACAGAGGTGGGAGCAGAGATGGGCAAAGGTTGCGGCCAATAGCTTTGGCAAGAGACCAGAATGCTCGGGTACCATTAGGGCAAGAAGCAAGTTTTCTACTCTTAGCCTCTTCAAACTCTAGTTTGGACTGATTAATAACTGCTTTACAATTGTTGCGAGCTTTGGTGTAGGCAGAAAATGACACTGAAGATTAGAAACAAGCCAATTACGATATGCAACATTCTTCTCTTGAACAGCCTTAGCACATTTATTGGAAAACCAAGGTTTAGATAAAGGACGAAATTTTAAAGTGGAGTGTGGGTTAAAGGATTCCATTCCTGCAAGAATAATTTCACTGACACGATCTGAGCAAACGTTGACATCAGAAGTTTTGAAACAGTAATCCGACCAAGGAAAAGAAGTCTCGCAGGTCATCCCATTTTGCATTCTTGTAATGCCAAACAACACGAGGTTGGGAATAGCCATGAGATAAAGGTTCCATTGGAGAAGAGACAATCACCAAGTTGTGATCTGAAGTGCCTAAAGGAGCTCTCACTTTGACCATGTACTTAGACCATTAGTATTAGTATTAGTAACGGTCGCATGGTGCAAGAAAGCCTATGGCTTATGCTGCACCAGCCAAAAAAAAAAAAAAAAAAAAAAAAAATCCGAACAAAACAATGATAAAAACAAAAATAAATAACTAAATAATAATAATTAATAAATAAAAAAAAATAAAATAAAAAAATAAATAAAAAGGAAATTAAACCTATCATCCTATGCGCTTCCCTTACCCGAAAGTACTATCCAGATGACCTTTGAATTTCCCCAAACTGTCGGCCTCTACCACCCATGAAGGCAACTTATTCCAGTAATTTATAACTCGCTGGCTAAAATAAAGCTTCCTGCAGTCCAATCTAAACATTTCCCCCCGTAACTTGAATTTAGGTCCCCTAGTTCTAGCATTATTTATAATCTTGAAAATTTTCTCCTCATTCGTTTTACTGATGCCTCTCAGAGCCTTAAACACCTCAATCAAATCTCCTCTAAGGTGTCTAGTTTCCAAACTCTGCAACCCACATATTCGAAGTCTTTCTTCATAAGGACGCCCTTTTTGCCGATCTCACCAGGCGAGTTACCCTTCTTTGCACCCTTTCAAGAAGCTCGATGTCTTTCTTTAGGTGCGGTCTCCATACTTGAACACAGTATTCCAAGTGTGGTCTAACATAAGCCTTATGTAATGGGATTATCACGTCCCTATCTCTACTTGCAAAAGTTCGATAGATCATCGATAGGACACCATGGGCCTTCCTTGCAACCTGTTTACAATGCTCAGAGAATTTCATGTCTGACCGTATCGTAACACCCAAGTCCCTTTCCTCCGGTACTGGGTTTAGTTGAACTTCACCAAATGAATAAGTTTTTTTGGGATTACTCTTTCCCAGGTGTAATACCTTACACTTTGTTGGATTAAAGCACAGCTGCCATTTTTCTGACCATTCCTGAAGTCTATCTAGGTCTTTCTGAAGAAGCTCAGCTTGACAGTGATCATTAATACCCTACCAATTTTAACACCATCTGCTAATTTAGACATCACGCCCTCTATCCCTTCGTCGATGTCGTTTATGAAAATTAAAAACAACAGTGGTCCTAATACTGATCCTTGGGGAACCCCACTTCTTACATCAACCCAATCTGAGGAATAGCCATTTATCACAACCCTCTGCCTCCTGCCCTGAAGCCATCCTTCTATCCATCTAAGGATTTTCCCAGTGATTCCAACCTGTTCCAGCTTATAAAGCAACCGCTCATGTGGGACTGAGTCAAAAGCTTTGCTGAAATCTAAATAAACAATGTTGAAATTATTCCCTAAATCCAGCTCGTGGGTGACCTTTTCGAAATAGCGAACCAGATTTGTTAAACGTGATTTTCCCTTTACAAAACCATGCTGAGTATCCTTGAGAATTTCAATTCAATCCAAATGATCCTGAATTCCACCCTTGATCATTGCCTCCATGATTTTCCCTACTACTGAAGTCAGACTGACAGGTGGATAATTTCCAACTTCACTTTTAGAGCCACCCTTATGTATGGGAGATACATTTGCACTTTTCCAATCCAAGGGAATCTCCCCAGAGTCTAGTGATGCTTGCATAATTTGCCTTTTGAACACTTATGATAACAAAAATAAAATAAAAATAATAAACTTTTTTTTAACAAATTAAAAAAATTTATACTCTGCACATGGAGTTGTCTTTACTTGTGAAAAATCAAAAAAAATCTCCAATTGCCACATTATCAGTTTCTAAAAATGGAATGCTATGATCATCCAAAGTGCTTATTTAGGGTGTAAAATTTTTAAAAATTACTACCCAACAAAAATATTTTGTTTTTATAGTTGCCATCCTCCCCATCAATATGGCCATGTGATGCATGCATGTCATCAATAAATTCATCATAAATAACTATTTTTAGCTCTGCTGCCTAATTCATTCTGTTGAGGATATATCACTGCAGCCAATCTGCTGGTAATGTAATCTGAAATACATAAAATTATGGTTAAGTGATAATAGGAATATCAAAGGACTTGCGGTCTTCATGTGTGTATGCATAGTAGTAGGACTTAGAACTATTGAAAGAAATATACTAATTTTAGCACACAATTCTTGACCCCTATCACCTGTACAAATTAAAACCATAATTCTCTCTCTCTCTCTCTCTCTCTCTCTCTCTCTCTAGCTACTAACTTTTTTTTGCCTTCTAATTTCCTCTTCTTTTTTGGCACTGACACAGAATGAACTTTCACAAAATAAAATATAACAACATCCATGTATTTTGAAAATCCTTGGACCTTTGAAGTAGGTTAGAATGTATAAGGAGCACACAAAAATAATGTTGCAAAATTAAACAGCAAAAAAAAAAAAAGTAAATTGCAGCCATTATCATCTCCCTGCAGGATGGAAGCCTCCTCAACAATTCATGCTGAGGGAAATGGACCATAATCTGCCACGCTGGTCCAGTGCGGGTTGCCAGATCGACCGTATTTAGCAGTATGGCAGAAGGTTATCAAATTGTAGCAGGATACTTAATGATTTTGTAATAACTGAGAGCAAAGTGGAGGAGAAATTGTTGAAGTTAAACATAAGAAAAGCACCTGGGGTGGATGGGATCTGTCCAGTTATATTAAAAGAGGCAGCAAAGCAACTAAGCAAACCTTTAGCCATAATTATGAGAGCATCCTTGGACTCAGGGGAGGTTCTCACGGACTGGAGATGTGAAAATGTATCCCCAATTCACAAAGGGGGATCGAAGAGTGACACGAGTAATTACAGACCAGTTAGTTTAACTTCTGTTCCGGGTAAAATAATATAATAGAGTCACTGGTTAAAGATGCATTGCAGAATCATCTAGACAAGACTTCAGCAATAATTCAGACACAGCATGGGTTTGTTAAGTGAAAGTCTTGTCTGACAAATTTGATAGAATATTATGATGTGGTTACAAAGGAACTGGATGCAAAAAATAATTTTGATATCATATATTTGGATTTCAGGAAAGCTTTTGACACTGTTGTGAATGAAAGACTATTGTACAAATTGGAGCAGAATGGTATTAAGGGTAAGTTGCTGCAATGGATAAAAGGATGGTTAAGTGGGAGAAGACAGAGGGTGGTAATCAATGGGTTCTGCTCTTCGTGGACTAATGTTATTAGTGGAGTCCCACAGGGTTCGGTGTTGGGTCCACTGTTGTTTTGTATATTTATCAATGATATATCAGGCTTAATGTTGAAGTTTGCAGATGATACAAAGGTTGGCAGGGTTGTAAATGACAGTAATGGCAGTGTGTGCTACTGCAACGGGATCTAGAAAATTTGGGCAGATGGGCTGAGAAGTGGCAACTGAAGCTTAACATTGACAAATATAAAGTACTGCATATGGGTAGAAGTAACCCAAGAGTTACGTACCAATTGTTTGGTACTACACTCAGGATAGTAGAGAATGAAATGGACCTCTTGGTGCAATTGTGCAGTCAGGTATGAACTTTTTTGAGCAGTGTAAATAGGCTGCAAGAGTAGCTCATGGCGTGTTGTCAATGATATATAGAAATTTTGCTAGCAGGGAAAAGGAGGTGATTGTCCCTCTGTATAAGGCAATGGTCAGACCACGCCTTGAGTACTGCGTACAGGTATGGAGGCCTCATTTTAGGAAGGATGTAGATTTACTTGAGCATGTACAGAGACGGGGAACAAGATTGGTGAGGGGAATGAAGGGATCCTCTTACCAAGAGAGGCTTAAGTTCTGTAATTTGCAGTGGCTGGAGACTAGGCACCTGCGTGGTGATCTGATTGAGGGGTATACGGCCTTGAATGGGTTGAGCACGCTGAATTCTGATGGGATCCTTCCACTTGTTCAGATTATGAACCTAAGGAGGCATAAATTCAAATTAAGAAAAGACAGATGTAGAATAGATGTGTGGAAATTTGCCTTTAGCCAGTGGGTGGTTAATTGCTGGAACAAACTTCCATCTGTCGTTGTGGAAATTGGTAGGTTGAATAAATTTAAAGAGGAACTGGACAGGCGCATTTGGAGGGAATGGTGTGATTTTTTTTTTTTTTTTGGCTGATGCTGCATAAGCTCACTTGCTTTCTTGCATCACATGCCACCACTACTACTACTACTGTTCACTTGTTTTCAAAGTGGAAAATGTAAAGAAAGCACACTGTTAATTAGTCTACGATGCGTTAATTTATCATAGAATGCTTTCAAAGCAATATGTGGATGGTTGTGTACGGAATACACAGTTACCAGAATGCATAATGACTTCATTTTATGCAGATGCACCGAACAAATTCCCTTACTGCCTCAAGTGCAACTCTGAATACATGGGATCTTCTCAGATGTGATAAGTTTATGACACTGATTCTATAAACTAATTGCACTAATGTTAAATGCCATGCTCTGATGGCACATCTTGCCTCCCACACACTGAAAGTTTTACCACACAAGATGAGCTTTCAAGCTAAAAGTGCATGATATGCCATTTTTATATTATGAATACAGTCGTTCCTCAACTTGCCACAGATTTCCGTTCTAACAACCACACTGTTATGTTGATTCGGTATCATAAGTTGGATATAAGCCTGTTTTTTTTATGTACATAACACATTTATTATTTCTTTTTCTTTTTTTTTTTTTAATTAATTGTATGTTTATTTTTTTATTAAACTATTTTTCTTTTTCTTTTATATCTTAGTTTTTATTAGTTTAGCTTTTACAAATCTCTAAAATCTGTTTCTTTACAGCAAACAATTTCCGAACACCTATCGTCTAGGAGTGTCAGTATCATTGTCATTTGATCAGATATTTCATGTTATATATGCATTAAATAAGTTGTCAAAAGTTTTGTATTTTGTCTCAGTCTGTTGCTAGGCTTCAAAGTGGATGGATGTTTCTCTGCATCTAACTAGAAATTGATGATTTTTGCCAATTTCTTGAGATATCTGTTCAGATGTTCCCTTTAATATCACTGCACAGGTACCGAGGTAGTTGTACAGCAGCTGCGAATTCACGATTTATGATAATAGTAATAAAAAAGCAACAACATTTTGGCACTTTTTTTTCACTCCTTTTTCTTTCATTTACACCCCACCCCCAGACAGCAGTCCCTGGAAGAATGTATTTATTTATTTATTTATTTTTTTAATTGATCCCCTGAAATTAAAATTATGGATTTTTTTACTGTACAGTAGGAGATCCTAAGACACTTACGCAGAGAAGAACAAGAGTGTTAACTCTCTCTTGTACTTCTCTGCTTTTGTCAATGGTCACTGGGATTATGACCACCCTATATCTACAGAATACTGTTTGATGAATCACTGATAGCACACCATAGGCTTTCCTAGCTGCCTGTTTACACAGTTCTGAAAACTTCAGATCTGCCCATTTCGTAACTCCTGCATAACTTTCTTTCTCTACTGTTTTTAATTTAACTCCACCATTTGTGTAAGTTATTCTGGGACTGCTATTCCACAAGTGTATGACCTTCCATTTTGCTGCATTAAAACATTTAAAAGCTTTTAATTTTACAATCATATCATTGCGTGAGTTTGGTGTTGGCAAACATGCTGTCAGGTAGCTACAGCAAGCTTTTCCAATGGCACCAAAGTACCAATTTCTGAAAATCATAATGTTTTATGGTTAAGTTTAATGCTGATTTTTTACTATGTATGCATGACATCAGAAAGCAAAAAGCTATTTCTAGTTAATTCTGAAACAACTGAAGATTTTAGCTGTAAATTTTGGCTCTGTACTTTTCAGTGACATTTATTACTTCATACCATAAAATAATGGTTATATGGTAGCATATAGGCATGTCCTTACATATCAAAAATTTTAAATTACTTGAAGAATTCATAAGTCTTTTTAGATAAATGTCCAACAATCTGGAATACCTAATAATTTACACTTCTAACATACAAATGCTAAGGTAAAATCATAAACAAAAAAATTAAACAATTCAAGTTGACACCAATGCCTCAAAATACATTTAGCAAAGAAGTGTCATATACTGATTTTGTTTCTAGCTTAAAACTGCTAATTTAAAAACAGAGAATACAACTCGGAAACACACATATTTAGACTACAATAAGGCATTTGATAAAATTAAAATAAACAAGCTGTTTGATAAACTGAAAAAAAAAAAAAAAAAAAAAAAAAAACACACACCAAACAAACATAGATAAGATCGAAATCACACTAAACTCTGGAAAATATGATTGAAAAGAATTAACCAAAAGTTAATTTTTTTAAACGAAGAATATCCTCTATCTTCAATTTTATTTAACATTTATTTATATTTAAATTGGTTTATCTTATTGTGAAACACTGAAACAGAAATGTGAAGTAAAATAAACTATAAAGGAACAATTTTCCAACTGAAAATTCAACTATGAAAGAATCTGGCAACCAAATTCAACAGGAATAACATTCTGTGGACAAGAGTCAGAAAGAAGTTAAACAAAACAGATTGTCTTTAATTGCATGGGTTGTTCTGGAGCATATTAAAAGGGTTATCAACAAGAGTCAATCTGGAACAACCCATGTATTTAAAGGCATCAACTGTCTTATTATTTTGTTTAACTTCTTTCTGAGTCCTGTCCACAGAATGTTAATGGCTTAGCTTTTTTTTTTTTTTTTTTTTTGTTTATTAAAATATTGGCGATGTACAAGTTAGTGCAAACGCATCATATTAGTTCACAGCTAAACCATGATGCATTTGCACTAACTTGTATGTAGTCTAATTCTCTTCCAGCCTGAGGCATAAGCCCTTAATGCATCTTAGTAAAATTGGCAATTAAAAGTAACAAGTATAAAAAATACTGTGCCAAAATCCTCACTAGCTTAAATAAACATTGACTCTTGAAATTCTTTATGAATCCTGGAAAGTAAAACAGAAGGTTACCATAAATTACATCAGCCAAGTTTATGAAGAGAATGACAAATTGTATACTGCTAAATAGAAATAGGAATGAAGAAATTTTACAGACAAAAAATGGATCTGGACATATTAAAAGAATGAACTGTGACTGTTCCAAAAAGCTTTTATGCTAAAAACCAAAGGGAGGAAAGATCTGGGTATCCAAAAAGAGAAAAACATTTAAAACGAGACCAGACCAATATACTTATACATAAATCTTTGAATTATGATGATAACTTTCCTCAACAGTATGTGATGAAGCCATTTACGTATGTTGAACTCAGTAAATTTAGAAAATTTATTTTGGAAATTTCTTTCACTGCTTGAAATGTTGGATAAATAAGCTTATACTTTACTATTATTACAAAATTTTACCTTTTCCTTTAGTCTAATACATGTATATCCAAGAAGGGTATTAAGATCATTCTTCTTTACTTTGAACTGGGTTTTGCCTTTTATTATCTATTAAATTAAACAACAAAACGTATACGTAATCAAACATAGCAATCATGTATCCAATTCATATAAAATTAATTGATCCTAAAGATTTTTTATGGTAATCTAAACATAAAAGGCTGCTGAACATATACTACACTAGTACCATGGACATACAGGGTCCACAAGAGATATAATATACCTATCACATGACATACCGTATTTCCCCATGTATAAGACGCACCTTTTTTCGAAAAATT
The DNA here is from genome assembly GCF_048544385.1 of Mastigoproctus giganteus. Classification (NCBI taxonomy): domain Eukaryota; kingdom Metazoa; phylum Arthropoda; class Arachnida; order Uropygi; family Thelyphonidae; genus Mastigoproctus; species Mastigoproctus giganteus. The sequence continues at coordinate 168,488,162 of NC_143584.1, read as the reverse complement.
TGGGGTCTAAAAACTGTGCATCTTATACAGTGGTTGTAGATTTTTTTTACTTGCATTTCCCACTAGTTGTCTTTGCGCTCATTGTTTCGCACTTGTTACCGGTATATTAGGTTACGTTTTGCCACGTTCTGCCCAGAAATGGCTCAGAAAAGATTTTCGTACAGTGCTGAATTCAAGTTAAAAGTGATCCAGTTTGCAAAAGTGAATGGAAATCGTGCTGCTGAACGTAAGTTTGGTCCTCCTCCAACTGAGAAAATAATCCGAGACTGGCTACGGGAAGAAGAAACCCTACTGAAAATGCCACGGCAGAAGAAGGCCATGAGAGGCAAGTCAGCAAAATGGCCTAATTTAGAGAGGGAATTGAAGATATAGATTGAGGAGCAAAGGGCATTGGAATTCCTGCATCCACAAAGATGGTTCAGCACGAGGCAAGAAGAATTGCTGATGAAAAAGAAGTTACTAATTTCAAAGGAGGACACAATTGGTGCTTCAGGTTCATGAAATGGAATGGACTAAGCATGCGTACACGCACCAGACTTGCCTGAAAGCTATGAGCAGAAGGTCCTTGAATTTCATCGTTTTGTCATTCAATGTTGGAAGACATCAGTTTGAGTTGGGATAGATTGCAAATATGGACAAAGTCCCCCTTCAATTTGATGTCCCAAGTAACAGAACTGTTGATAAGAAGGGGGTGAAAACTGTAACTGCGAAGACAAGTGGACACGAAAAGAGCCATTATACAGTTGTTCTAGCTTGTTGTGCCGACGGAACCAAGCTGCCTTCTATGCTGATTTACAAATGCAAAACAATGCCAAAAGAAGACATTCCTCGAGGAGTGATTGTCCACGTTCACGACAAGGGTTGGATGGATCAGGATGAGATGAAGACCTGGTTTGAGAAAGTTTGGAGCAGGAGACCAAGTGAGCTCTTACACAAACCTGCCCTATTGGTGCTTGATCAGTTCAGGGCACACATAACAAAAAATACAAAGAAGATTGCTGCATAGCAAAAAACAAAACTTGCCGTCATACCTTGACATCCCAGTTCCAACCACTTGATGTCAGCATTAACAAACCCTTCAAAGCTGACATGAGAGACGAATGGAACCAATGGATGAAGTCTTCTGGGGATAATTTGACACCAGCAGGAAGAATGAAGAAACCAACTATAGGAGAAGTTTGTACCTGGGTGAAAAGATCCTGGGATAATATCAAGATTGAGATTGTTGTCAAGTCATTTAAGAAGTGTGGCATTTCAAATGCTATAGATGGAACTGAGGACAAGGCAATATATGAAGACAGTGATTCGTCATCAGACACAGATGAGGACAAGCTAATGAATGGGAGTTTTGACAGTGATGAGTTGTATGAATTTTATGATGAATAAAACTTGAGTTCAATAACTTTATGAAATACATTTTTTTTTCAAATTTCGGGCCCCAAAAATTAAGGTGCGTATTATACATGGGGAAATACGGTATATCCTATACCATTTTCAGAAATGCACACAAAAGAAGGTTGTTCCAAGTAATGGTAGGAAATAGCTTGGTGAATATGGAGGCAAACTTGAATGGACACTGAATAGTATATATATGGATTGGAAAAAAAAAAAAAAAAAAAAGATTTGGAATGACAGATGCCAATTAAGGAAAACTGTTGCCATCAAAACATTTGAAGCAGCAGACTATATTTGTATTAGGGATTATTTACAAATTATGCACAATAAAAAATCTGAATTAGAACATTAGTCCTTCATGGCAGCTTAGTCAGCACACCCATATCACCATTTGCCACTTGTTTAAAGAGGTCTTGTTCAATTCCCTCTATTCATTGGAAAAATTTCTGACATTCACTTCAACTGAAGCTGTAGGTTAGCGCTAACTCAGGTGAATGAAATGTCCCCTGCCCCATGAGTTACTCTGGGTTTTTTTTGGACTGTGAAAATACACTTTTACATAAAAAATGTACACTAGAAATATGAGTAAAAAGCTCCTTTGCTGCTAAAATAACAATTTGAATTCTGAATTTACAGAATATACAGAATATAATTATATACAGTTTAAAGATATATAACACCTTGCTTTTCTTGTATTTTTCAAGGTACTGCTTATATCATAAAACAAACAATTAAAAAAAAAAAAAAAAAAACGTACAAAATAATAAATTATGGCAATAAAATACTACATGCCCCTTTTTCTTAATTTAAAGAAAGAATGGGCACTCCCTCACTTTAAAACCAGAATTAAAAGGCCTGCAATACAATAATTTTTTTTTATTATTTTTTTTATTTGAGATAACATACATAATTCTTTTGTCTTAAGGCAGTGTTTCCCAAACTGTGTTCCACGGAACACTAGTGTTCTGCGAGGTGTGAAAAATCTTAATTAATAATTTAAAAAAAATAATAATAAAATAAATAAATTTTGCATATTTGTAGTGGACACCCTTTTGTATTATTATAATTTTTAACATTTATTTATTATTATTTTTTTTTTCGGTTATTAATATACTGGCATAGATTAATAATCAAATAGGCTGCGGAACACTTTTTTGGTGGGCTTTTACATAGAGAAGTATGCATACAGGTAATGACATATACGAAAAAGTTACAATGTATTGATTTAATATGCCATTTGTATTGGATTTAGCCTGGAGTACATGAGTTGAAGGAAAGGGGGAAGCGAAGTGATATCATAACTAAATTCACTTCCTTGTTTAAATTTTTTTTGATAATTATCAGTATTTTTAAATATTATTATTAAAATAAATGACCATGGATTTGTGGTTGAAAAAAGGAACTTTAAAACAAAAAGCAAGTACTTCTAGTATTGCAAATGTGGTCGATGAAAACAAACACAATATTGTCACACTTCAAAATGAGGATGAACAATTGCAGCCTTTTGTTGCCCAAAAAATCAGAAGTGAAAAAACAGGAACCAACTAATAAAAGACCAAAACAAAAGTATGATGACAGTTATTTGAATTTCAGCTTTACACGTGTTGGAAATAAAGATGCTACTGAGGCACTGTGCATTGTACGAAATAAAATATTACAAACAGTTCTTTGGCTCCCGCTAAACTTGTTTCGTAGGTGTTCCGTAAATATATAAGTGTTCTGTCAATATATTGTGAGATCAAAAGTGTTCTGTCAATATACTGGGAGATGAAGTGTTCTGTGACTAAAAAAGTTTGGAAAATATTGTCTTAAGGACTGGTTAACCCAGTTCAACATGCGGGAAGTAACTTCATGTATGGGTTTAAATGATCAATAATCAGAGATTAAGTATGGCCACCTTACATTTACGGAGTCACAATGCAGTTTCATCTGTAAACTTAGAGAAATTAATAATTTTCAGCAACGTCATGTTGTATGTCCAACAAATGATAAGAGCATGGTATGCAAATTCAGAAGTTCTAGGGCAACTGGATGATGCCGAATTTGTGTGTAGTTGTAGTTTTTGATTAAATTCCCAAGTGAAGGTGAATTCCACTAATCTTTCTATCAATTTTATACAATAAACTTTTGTTACGATATGCCTGCTGTTGTTGTTTATTTGGTTTTTAGGAGCATTAGCGACTAAGGCCATATTGCTACGGGATATGCGGTGGTCATTCACTGACCTTTCCGCATCCTCCGTATTTGGTGTCAATATGCCTGCATATAGTACTTCGGGGCCCTCACTTTTAATGCTCTTTTTGGACACGTGATCAATTCCACGAAATGCCATGAAATTTTATGAAATTTATACTGCAATTCAGATGGCAGTACAAAACTATGCCCACTTATTATGATGTGGTTACAAAGGAACTGGATGCAAAAAATAATTTTGATATCGTATATTTGGATTTCAGGAAAGCTTTTGACACTGTTGCGCATGGAAGACTATTGTACAAATTGGAGCAGAATGGTATTAAGGGTAAGTTGCTACAATGGATAAAAGGATGGTTAAGTGGGAGAAGACAGAGAGTGGCAATCAATGGGTGCTGCTCTTCGTGGACTAATGTTATCAGTGGTGTCCCACAGGGTTCGGTGTTAGGTCCACTGTTGTTTTGTATATTTATCAATGATATTGATGAAGGTATATCAGGCTTAATGTCGAAGTTTGCAGATGATACAAAGGTTGGGAGGGTTGTTAATGACAGTAATGGCAGTGTGCTACTGCAACAGGAACTAGATAATTTGAGCAGATGGGCTAAGAAGGGGCAACTGAAGTTTAACCTTGACAAATGCAAAGTACAGTCTATCCTCGTATAGCACGATAGTTGTGTTCCTAGAAACCCTCGTGCAATGCAAAATCGTGCAATATAAACGACAGGCCCTATGGGAAAAGTGGGGTTAGGTGCCGACCACCCAAGATTGAACACACATTTGGAACCAAAACATTACCAAACACAATAAATAATCGGGTAATTTTAATCGATTAAAATACGTAATAAAAAATAATATAATATTTTTATTATAATATAATAAATAATAAAAATATTTATTTTTTTATTATTTATTATATTATAATAAAGTATTTTTAGTATTTTTTAATACTAAAAAAGTATTTTTTACGAATAAAATACGTATTTTATTCGTAAAACATTATATTAAATAAAATAGTCGTAATAAAATACTTATGTATTTTATAATACGTAAGTATAAATTATAATACGTAAGTCGTAATAAAATGGTTATGTATTTTATTACGACTATTACGTAATAAAATATTGCTAATGCTTTTGCTTCTATCGTAAGCAAACTTGTTTTTTGTTTGATTTTCTATCCAAACAGATAGAAAATCGAAAAACAGATAGCAAAGACAGCCGTTCCATCTCTTCCAATTCCTTGTGTCTTAATCTAATGGATTTTAATTACACTTTGAGTTGTTCCCGCTATGAAAGTTGTTTTTATTTTCTCCGCATTCTTTGTAATTCTTGGTGTTGCCTCATTTAGGTCTGTAGCACGTGCAATATCACATGGTCTTTCATTTCTCTCAAAGCATTTCACAATTTCATATTTTTTCTCTATCGACAGAGGCGGACTGGCCATAAGCCTTACTGGGGAAACCCCGGTGGGGCGGAGGCCGGTGTGATTTTGGCCATAAACCGTAGTATGAGGGCACTATAAATTTTCCCGGGTAAGAATTTTTGACCCAGTCCGCCTCTGTTTATCGATATTGCTTTTCTTTTTCTCTCTGAATCTGCAGTGTCTTCGCCAGGACGCTTCCTTTTCACACCTTTTAAGTATATTACTCATTTTTAAAGCACAATTACAAAACGAGGAGGCACCCTTAATACACATAAACAAAGCTGCGCGCGTGTAGCAACTGAATAAACAACACCGTAAAGGCCGAGATACATTATTAACACCTCACATTTTACTAAAGCACATTTCTGGGGGTTACTACTATAAAACAATAAAAACAATTTCCAGTTGCGTTTCTGCTAGTGGAATCTGTTATAAACTGGTCGTAAACTCGATCTAATTGCAATTGCAAATTATCGATAGCTGGAATTGTGTGGGTTTTTATGTTATTATGGTGAAATGTTTTTCCCCTTCACTGATATAAAACGCATAAATACATTTTCAGAATCTTCTTCATTCCTATCGTGTTGCGTTCAGTTGGGGTGATTCCGCGTTCGACTGCCATTTCTTGTAAACACAAAGGCGTGCATAAGCGAATTCGGTTCGTGGTATATAAGATATCGTTCCCCTATTTATAAATCGTGTATGATCGAATTCGTGTAATGTAAACACGTGTTATACGAGGACCGACCGTACTGCATATGGGTAGAAGTAACCCCAGAGAAACATACCAACTGTGTGGTACTACAGTTAAGGTGGTAGAAAATGAAAAATACCCGGGAGTAATTGTACAGTCAGATGTGAAGTTTTCTGAGCAATGCAGACAGGCTGCCAGGGCAGGTCATGCGGTTTTGTCAATGATATATAGGAATTTTGCTAGCAGGGAGAAGGAGGTGATTGTCCCTCTGTATAAGGCAATGGTCAGGCCACGCCTTGAGTACTGCGTACAGGTCTGGAGGCCTCATTTTAGGAAGGATGTAGATTTACTTGAGTGTGTACAGAGAAGGGCAACAAGATTGGTGAGGGGAATGAAGGGATCCTCTTACCAAGAGAGGCTTAAGTTCTGTAAATTGCAGTGGTTGGAGACTAGGCACCTGCGTGGTGATCTGATTGAGGTGTATAAGGCCTTGAATGGGTTGAGCACGCTGAATTCTGATGGGATCCTTCCACTTGTTCAGATTACGAACCTAAGGGGGCATAAATTCAAATTAAGAAAAGACAGATGTAGAATAGATGTGCGGAAATTTGCCTTTAGCCAGCGGGTGGTTAATTGCCGGAACAAACTTCCATCTGTCGTTGTGGAAGTTGATAGGTTGAATAAATTTAAGGAGGAACTGGACAGGCATTTGGAGGGAATGGTGTGATTTTTTTTTTTGGTTGATGCTGCATAAGCTCATAACGCTTGCTTTCTTGCATCACATGCCACTACTACTACTCGTGATTGGTAAGTTTTCTAAGCAAAGATGTTTTAAAGCAGTTAACCAACTTCCCTGTGATTATGAGGCCAATAGAAGTGCTTGACTTACGGTCAAAATTTCAGACTTGGTTATCAAAATTGGACAGAAGAATGGCTTCAGAAAAAAGGAACATTTTGATGATTCTAGACTGTTGTACAGCACATTCTGCCGAGACACTTAAGTTGACAAATATAAGGCTGTTGTTTTTAGCCCCCCAATACCAGTTTAATGCAACCACTGGATCAAGGCATTATTTATAACCTCAAGAGAACATATAGAGCCCGCCTGATAAGGTACTTGATCAGCAACATAGGAGGGAACAATTTGCAGCCAAATTGGAATGTCTTCGATGCTATCTGTAATCTTGTTATTGATTGGAAAAGTATTACATCAAGTATTAAAATCAACTGCTTCAGAAAGAGCTTTGGAGAGAACATCATCGAAAAAGATGGTCCAGCAGACAAATGTGATAACAACAGTGAGCAATGGAGGAATTTGAAGGAGCATATGAATTTTGTTGGGAAATTTGATGAGTTTGTGAAGGTGGATGAAGAAGTTGCTAGAACTGCAATGCCAACACTAGAAGAGCTGCCGGGTACCAAACAAAACGATGCTGTTTTTGTTACCAGCTGTTTTTAGATGGCAGTGTGCGCGCGCGCACACTGTCATCTAAAAAAGATGCCCAAAATGCATTGAACATAACAGAGAATGTCTTGGCTTGCAGTAACGTTGATAAAGAAACAACTACTGCATTTGATAACGTCTGTTGTAGTTAAAAATTCATGTAGTACAAAAACTGTGCAAAAAACATGGGATTCTTTCTTTAAATTAGATTAATTTATTAAAAAGTTAATGGTTTGTATGTCTCCTTTTATAATTATTTTTACTGTGATACTAAAATATTGTATACAGCAATACCCCGAAGTTACACGATAGGTGGGTCCGACGAAAATCGCTTAAGTCGAATTCGCGTAAGTCGGGGTACAACTTTGCATATAAATACATATAAATTTTGTTTAATTGGGACCAAGGACTAAGAAAAACACTAGTTAAAAATAAAAATATTTAATAAAATTGCAGTTATTTATACAGTTGGTTATACAATTGTAGTTGGATTCACTATGTGAATCCAACAGCTCATTGACATCATCACCATTGACTTCCAAATCTGATTGCCTGGCAAGATTAACAACTTCTATCGTATGAGCGACATAATCAGTTTCTGGCGTAGTGTTCGTCTCGTTTTTGAAAAAAAATCGACAAAGTTTCTTCGAGACACCATTCAATGTTTTTTTTTTTGTGAATTTCTACCCAAGATTCTTCAATGATTCTTACAGCATCTAAAACATTGAATTGTTTCCAAAAGTCTTTAACAGATCTCATTATTTTGTCTCATAGCTTCACTCAGACATGCAAACGAACGCCTCGTGTAGTAGGCCTTGAATGTTTTGATGACTCCCTGGTCCATCGGTTGAAGCAAGCTGGTTGTGTTTGGAGGCAAAAACACAACTTTCACACGTTGGTCGAAATTAATTAGGGTGGCAGGAGGGTGACCGGGTGTACTGTTAATCAATTTAAATGGAATCTGTTTAGACTTGCAATAACGTTCGACCGGGTATGAAGTGGTGACCAAACCAGTCCTCAAAAACAGAAGCTGTCACACAAGCTTTATGATTTGACTTTCAAATCGCTGGTAAACTAATTTTAGATATATTTTTTAAAACTCTTGGGTTTCTGGAGCAATAAATTAAGAGAGGTTTTAACTTGCAGTCACCAGCTGCATTCCTGCCGACCATCATTGTCAATCAATTTTTGGAAACCTTAAAGCCTGGAAAGTTTTTTTATTCGTGAAAACTATGTAATTTCTGACAAAAGTTGAGCACAAATTCGAATGCACACATATAAATATGACAGTTGGAATGCAAATTCTTGTATATGTGTGCTGCTCATACGGCAGCAAAGTTGAATTTTGTTCATCTTTCGCTCTCACTCTCTGCCGTCGTACCGTATATCGACAACATATGAAAAACGACCTTGAAGATAGTGGGCGGCAGTGTTGCCAAACGAAAAAATCAAGAACCGTGTAACTCCGAGTTTGCGTAAGTCAGGGTATTACTGTATATCGAAATATATACTGTACAATATTTTCATTTCCGTTTATATTGCTTTTCTCTTAGTTTATCATACAAATAAAATCTTTAACAAAACATGTTATTCCTATTAATGTATTGTTAGACAAGACTTTTGTTTTTATTTTACTTTATTTTTGATATTATTATTATTTTTTATTATTTTGGTCCTTGAGGTTGCCACAGACATTCTCTCAGATATGCCAGACAGGCTGTACTTGTTCCCTGGGAGTGTAAAACGCTGATGGAACTGATATTCGGGTGACACTCAAGTCAAGTGGACCCAATTTTGGCGAAGTCCGGACGGTCTGTGACAGCCAAATCCTCTGCTTCCACCTTCACGATGGTGGGACTGTTAGTAATCCTGTGTATAACCTCCATGCACAAGTACATGGTGAGTGATCACCCAGGTGTGAACCAACGTAAGCAGAGGTCGAGGTGTGGCGCCCACACCACATGGAGGAATGCCACCCCTCTATGTTACAAGGCAGTACTAGGTGGCAGATGACTCTCATCAACCGGTGCAATACCACCACCTTGCTTATTGGAGGCTTGAAGTGGTGGAACCCATGTTTAGTCCCTAGAGCTGTTCCGGTCAACCCTTCCCTATCGCTTCCATCATGCAGTATGATTGATGACTGTTGAGGTTATGATGAACATCGTGGCGAGATCCAATATTTCTTACATTTCGAGGGTACAGCTCTAAAACGGTGTTCGCAGGCTGGCCGCTAGTTAGCACACCGGACAGAACCTATTGGTAACTCTCTAGGAGGCTTCCGGATCAGTTAGTGTATAATCTTGCTACCTCTACTCTGCCAGATAGTGACTGGAGGGAGTCCGAGTAGTGTGTATGTGGGGAGCATTGTCGAGGCCACGTTATGTCAAGGATCTGGGTATATTCTTACCATGTTTACGCCATATCCAAAAATTTCATTACTTCATACAACATGTCCCACCCACTTTTTTTTACTATTGAATACACCATGAATTGTCAAACTAACAGAGCAAGCTTATCTGCAAAAAAGATCTAAACCTCCCAAGCACTTCCTAATTCATTTCACAAATATACATGGTCTCTTAATAATTAGCCAGCTGCAGTTGAGGTTTAGGATGCACTTTATGCTTCTTTGAAAAATGAACTGTGTGCCCTTCTGTTTGGAGAGTCTATATCCATTATAGACTTCATCCATAAAGAAATTTTATTTATTGAAATCTGAAGTTCTCTCAGTGGAGCTCATTTCTAAAAGTGGTAAGAAATACTAAGTTCTGCACAGAGACACAACTCAACTAAATTTGGACAATCAACATAGTGTTTCCAGATGTGAATGAGTCAGTTATCAGCTACCAAAGAGAACAGGAACTTGCTGCTGAAGATGTGGTATGAAAATAGAGACAAGTAATTTATAGATGGAGGGAACACTGCTCAATTTATCTCGGTTGTCTGTGAATAGTGTTCAGCATTATAGGATGTGTTAATCTTGTATTCTGATGCTAGAAATCTGGGAGAGCTGTAAATCTTTATTAATTGTTAATTGTTTAGATAGTAATATCAGAAGTGTCATCAACAAAACGAGCACCAATAAAATGAGTAAATTCGACTGATGGTTAGGTCAAGTAATGCTGATATAATAGGGCTTACGGAAACGTGGTGCCACCTGGAGATAGGGGGTGATGAGTTTCAGTACAGTATGTACAATGTTAGGAAGGATAGGACAGATAGAAAGGGTAGTGGGGTCACGCTTCTTATAAAAAGCAGCCTGAGCATAACGAAAGCCTTCCTGGATTCAAGTGCTTCGTATGCTAGTATAGAATCTGTATGGTGTGAGATAGCTGGAAGCAAAGGTATAATGAGGATGGGAGTAATTTACAGGCCGGGTGATTGTGAAGATTATGATGAGAACCTCTATGTGCAAATGGAATGAGCAAGTAATCGTGAATGTCTTATATGGGCGATTTTAATTTGCCTCTAATTGATTGGAGCAAATGGGAAGGAAACAGGATGGGGGGGCAAATTTGTTAAATCAACTAGATGATTGTTATTTGCATCAACATGTTAGGGAAAAGAATATTCTACACCTCATCATCACCCATGAACCAGATGACATAATAGGTCTGGCAGTACAGGAACCAGAAGTAGGAAGTGATCATGGAATTCTATGGTGGACAATGAAGAGAGAGGTAGTAGTAGTTAAAGGCAAAGGAAGGGTTATAATTTCAGGAAAGGAAATTGCGACGGTTTAAGGTGCTACATGGCCTCTATTAACTGGATAGATATCTCACAGAGAGCAAATACAATTGAATTATGGTATACCTTTAAAATATTAATCACAGAAGCCTTGTATGCATATATACCTTTAAAAAAAATACTACACGAGGAAGATTCTAAGTTGGATGAATAATGAAGCTGATAGGTTACTTGAGCAGAAAAGACAGCATGGAAAAGTTACAGAGCAATAAAAATTACTGAAGCTTATAACAGCTACAAATTGATCTATAATAGTGCCACAGAAAAGGTTAGGATGGCAAGGGCATATTATGAGAAATTGCTGGCAAAGAGAGGTAAGAGTGGGGATAAGGAATTCTTCACATATATAAATGCAAAGAGAAAGACAAACCAGATACAATGCACAGTGTAATGGACCCTTATGTAATGGACATGGGGTGGTATTAGATGAACTCAACAGTTATTTTGCATTGATATTTACAGAAGAAAAACTCTTATTTCAATGAAAAATTCTGGGAGTGAAGTTGAAAAATATGTAATTAATGATATTGAAATTTTGCATGATTATTTAATGAAAAAACTTTTGAGCCCACATGCGAATAAGGCCCCTTGGGCTGATGGCATATGCCCTATAATTTTAAGGGAGGTGGCAAGTGAGTGCATTGAACCATTGAGGCTAATTAGGAGAGCATCACTAGACGCAGGAGAGATTCTGCAGTATTGGAAGAGTGCCAACGTATCTCTAAATAAGGGCGGTTCTAAGAGTGGAGTGGGGAACTACCGACCTGTCAGTCTAACTTCAGTGGTAGGGAAAATCATGGAGTCAATGATCAAGGGTGGAATTCAGGATCATTTAGATAGCAATGTAATTCTGAAGGATATGCATCATGGTTTTGTAAAGGAAAAATCATGTTAACAAATCTGGTTAGCTATTTTGATGGTGTCACTCACAAACTGGATTTAGGAAACAATTTCGACGTTGTTTATTTAGATTTCAGCAAAGCATTTGACTCAGTCCTACATGAACAGTTACTTTATTAGCTGGAAGAAGTTGGAATCATAGGGAAAATCCTTAGTTGCAGAGCAGGATGGCTTCAGGGCAGGTGGCAGAGGGTTGTGATAAATGGTTATTCCTCAGATTGGGTTAATGTAAGTCGGGTTTCTCAAGGATCAGTCCTAGGACCACTGTTGTTTTTGATTTTCATAAATGACATCGATGAAGGGATAGAGGGCATGATGTCTAAATTTGCAGATGATGTAAAGATTGGTGGAGTAGTTAATGATCACCACCAAGCAGGGCTTCTTCAGAGTGACCTAGATAGACTTCAGGGATGGTCAGAAAAGTTGGCAGCTAAGCTTTAATCCAACTAAGTGTAAGGTCTTACACCTGGGGAACAGCAACCCTAAAATAACTTGTACACTTTGTGGAGTTAAAGTTTAAGGACTTGGGAGTTACGATATGGTCAGACATGAAGTTCACCGTGCATTGTAGACAGGTTGCAAGGAAGGCCCGTGGTGTCCTATCGATGATTTATCGAACATTTGCTAGTAGAGATAAGGATGTCATAATCCAATTGTATAAGACTACTGTTAGACCACACTTGGAATACCGTGATCAAGTATGGAGACTGCACCTAAAGAAAGACATTGATCTTCTTGAAAGGTCCAAAGACAGGTAATCCACCTGGTAAGATCAGCAAAAGGGCATCCATACGAGGAAAGACTTTGAATATGTGGGTTGCACCGCTTGCAAAATTAGGCACCTTAGGTGTTTAAGGCTCTGAGAGGCATAAATAAAATGAATGAGAGCAAAATTTTCATGGTTATAAAGAATTCTAGAACTAGGAACCATAAATTCAAGTTACAAGTGAAGATGTTTAGACTGGATTGCAGGAAGTTTTATTTTAGCCAGCTAGTTATAAATTAGTTACCTACATGGGTAGTAGAGGCTGACGTTCGGGGAAATTCAAAGGTCAGCTGGATAGTTACCTATCAGAGGAGGGGAAACTCATAGGTTGAGTATTTCCTTTTCATTTATTTATTTTATTTTTTTTTTATTAATATTATTTATTTTTTAATTTTTTTATTTTTTATTTTGGCTGGAGTAGCATAAGCCTTAGGCTTCCTTGCACAATGCGGCCATTACAAATACTATCTGTGCCCTGTATATGACTGGCAAACCCAATTATGGCAATGGATACGGGAACTTAACTGAAACCAGTGCTGCCTATACCTTCCTACAGTTCTTGCAACAAGGCCATGGAAAGTGATTTGCTGTTTTAACCACCCAGCATTGAATAAATAATCCAATAATCCATCTCTGCTAGGCTATGTGAAGTCTTTGAACAAGCACCAAAAGGTACTGCAATCTCTGCTACTGTCTTGAAAAGTTAACTGTGTGTGCAATTATACTTGAACATTACTCATGTAAATTTTCAAATAGATCTGTCTGTTCCTTTTGGTGAGTCAATTTCAGTGATGACTGGAGCACATATCTACAAGTGCATTATATCTGAAGTTCTACATTATTCCCCCACCACTTTTTTTTCCCATGTTTCAAATATCAAACATAGTTCTGATGATTTCAAAAGAAACAGGAAGCCATATTTATGGCTAATGTTATGAAGTACACTCAAGTTTCCTTTTTCCCCATGTAAAAAAATAATGCTTACACTTAATAAGACTAGCTTAATTATACAAGATGCAATAGCAGGTTTACCTTAAGTGGTTACTTTAAGGTAAACCCGTGTAATTAAAGCTATACACAAATTAATATGAACAAACTATTAATTTAATTATGTGCTTTATATTATTAATTAGTCTTTAAAGAAAATGTGCACAAATGAAACTAAATAATCACACTTCAAATTAAAATGCACACTAATATTACTATTAACTATGATATTGCCAAAGTGATGAATTCAGTGAATGGTACAAGATGAACTGTAACCAATATGTATCGCAAGAATTTGTTTTTCTGTGAATATTCTAGGTCTCAATATAGTGTTAATATTAAAATAATGCAAGAAAAGTTACCTTAAATAATGATAATACTCACTTTGCAAACAGCACATATAAACTTGGGGCCAAAAACATCCTCTTTTATACATACTGTGTGATACACACGATGACAAGTACTGCAAAGTAACATTTCTCCTCCCCGATGACATTCAAAACAATACCAATCATGACCATCTTTTTTCTGAAAAATAAAAATTTGAAAGATATGATTATCGTGTCAAATAGTGCTGCAAACAATAACAGAGTAAAGTAAACTTGCAATTAAACTATTTAAACAATGAGTCTGGTATGACCAAAGACAACTTGCCACACAAATATTTACCATTTACACTTTAAATAAAAAATGTAAAATTTATATAAACTTTTGACATTAATTTGTGTTTTAAACACATCCCATAACATTCATCAGATTTTCTCCATTGTTTTCTCTGTATAACAATATTACATTTTGGTATTATTCATTCTTAAAAGGGGATTACAAAAATTCTTATGTGCATATTTGAATAAAAGTACAAAAAGAAAATTTTAAAGAGAAAAATCTGCATAATTAATTTATTTTCTTCAATCAATAAAAAAAAAAAAAAAAAAACTAATGAAGGAAGAATGTCAAATTCAGATACCCAGAAATGAAGATGGTTAAATTCCCTTAAATGAAACAAGGTATTTCATTTTTACAACTGAAGTGTCAAAATGAAACAGCTAGTAATTTTGAAAGCAAATACTATTTGGCCCAGAAAGCAAATTTTTACCAACTACTTAAAATGACTGTGATAACAATTTGACTTCTCATCTTCAAAGAAATAAAAACATAAGACACTATTAAAATTTCTACTTAAAACAGATAAAATACTCAGAAATGTATATACTCACGTATATACAGAACAGCACTGTGAAACAGCCCACATCATCTTTTATTTCAACAAATGAAACTAATGAAAAAGAAGTATTGACATTTGCAATAAAAAAAAAAAAATAAATAATACACTTGATTAACAATAATTAACAGGATAGGTATTTATATTAATTTTTCAATGGCACCCATATAACTCAGTAAACAAAAAAAGAAAATTTCTTTCCTTTAACCCATCAGCAAACAATGAATTCTATAATTTAACTAATTCACTGAGAGCAGGGTAGACATCCCCATCTTCTAAACAATTACAAGGGCCTAAAAATATAATTAAAATCTTGCCATTTAATTAAATGTAATCCCTCTGATATACAGAAGTTAGAACAAAAATCTCAAGCCTAAATTTGTTAAAAATCTAATGTAAAAAATGAAAAACTTTATTCTGCACCCTAGAATGTCTAATTTTTTACAATAGGTGGCATTTCAGTTGCACAAGTGCAAAGATTTGTATATACCTATGTAGATAGGAATAATTTTATAAAATCGCTTTTCTACAATGTTGCTTTTTTTTTTTTTTTGAAAAAAAAAAAAAATATAAAATTTTGCTTTTTTGGTGAAGAAACTGGCTGCAAAGGACGATTGAGGTATACAACAAAAAGTCTCTGATGAAAAAGTAAGAAACTTAATTTTTCATGTATACAAGATAACAATAGCTACCAGCCAAGTAGAAGCAACCAATGAGGGAAGTAAACACGAGTTTGATTCACTTTAAAAAACTATGTAACATGACATCAATAACATTCAACGAAGAGTAGGAATGATTTCTAGCTATTTTATCTTGGAGTGATTTCTGGGTATTTGCCTCTTCCTTAGCAAATTTTTTAAAAGTGTCAGAATTATAAGTGTTTTAGGTTTTTTTTTTTTTTTTTTTAAAAACTAATAAAAACTAAAAGTGTCAGAATTTTACTGTAAAATAAAAAGATACTACTACTACAATTCTGCAAACTTATAGTATCTAAATATGGTACTATAGTTTTATAGGGTTTAAAAGTGTACAGCCAAAACTATATCTGGCGATGCAATCTCATCTCGAAAGCGGTAGTAACAGAGGTCATGAATGCATATATGTCATTAAGAAAATACAGCACAATGAGGATGCCAAGACATAAGTATTGAGATGGTCAGTCTCCCGTAACAAAAACTGATGGCATAGGAAAGTTGCAGAGTGATAAAAGTATTGAAGCCTATAACAATGACAAGTTGATCTGTAATAGCAATATAGAAAAGGTTAGTTGGCACTGGTTATGTTATTCTTGATTTTCCCCCATGACTATAAGAAATCACTAAGAAGGCAAAGCTTTTGTGTAAAGTACCTATTGTCTTAATCACGTCTTACTGTTCATCTACATGAAAAACCTCAACTCAATAGTTGACGGGTTTCATTAAATATCATATTTGGCTTTTAGAAAAATTTGTTGGGCCAGCCCAAATTTCATTAACACTTGAACTGTAAAAAGCAATTATTTTTTTTTGTCTGAGTGCATGTAATAGGTTGGCTCCCAGTGGTGCATTTCTTTAAACTTTATATTTGTTTTTTTTTTTTTTAAATATGAGCATTATTAGAGGCATATGATGCAAGCTTATACAGCATCAGCCAAAGGAAAAAAAAAAAACCTTCCCATTTCACCTATCCATTTATTCCAAACGTTTGTCTAGTTCTGTCTTGAATTTATTTAAGCTGTCAACTTCCACCACGACAGATGGAACTTGGTTGCAGTAATCAACCACCTGCTGCTTAAGGCAGATTTCTGCACACCTATTTTACAATTCTGTTACTTTAGAATTAGTTGAGGCATATGATGCAAGAAAGCAAGCTTATAGAGCATCAGAACAAAAAAAAAAAAAAAAAAAAACTTCCCATTGCACCCATACAGTCACTCGTAGTGACGTCTAGTTCAGCCTAAAATTTATTTAAGCTATCAACTTCCACAACAACAGATGGAAGTCTGTTCCAAGCAATCAACTACTCGCTGGCTAAAGACAAACTTCTGCACATCTATTCTACAACTGTCTTTCCTTAATTTGAATCTATGCTCCCTCAGGTTCTTAATCTCAGCAAGTGGAAGTATCCCATCAGCATTGAACCTGCTCAAATCATTCAAGGCCTTGTACACCTCAATCAGATCACCTTGCAGGTGCATAGTCTTTAGATGCTGCAACTGACAGAATTTAAGCCTCTCCTGGTAAGAGAACCCCATTCGTTCCTCTCATCAATCTTGATGCCCTTCTCTGTACTTGTTCTAGAAACTCTACATTATTCCTAAAATGAGGCCTCCAGAACTGTATGCAGTACTCAAGATATGGCTTGACCATTGCCCTATACAAGGGTATAATCACCTACTTGTCTCTGCTATCAAAATTTCTATATATATATCATTGACAAAATTCCAAGACCTGCTCTGGTAACCAGTCTGCACTGCTCAGAGAACTTCATATCTGACTGCACAATTACCCCCGTCTTTTTCATTCTCCACCACTCTGAGTGTAGTACCACACAGTTGGTACGTTTCTCTTCGGTTACTGCTACCCATATGCAGTAATTTCCATTTCTCAATATTAAACTTTAGTTGCCACTTCTCATCACATCTACCTAACTTTTCCAGATCCTGTTGCAGTAGCATACTGTCATTAACAGCCTTGCCAACCTTTGTATCATCTACAAACTTGGACATTAAGCCTGATATACCTTCATAGATATCATTAATAAATACACAAAATAACAATGGGCCCAGCATTGAACCCTGGGGGACTCTACTAATAATATTAGTCCACGTAGAGCAGTGTCCATTTATTACCATTCTCTGCCGTCTCCCACTCAACCATCCCTTCATCCATTGCAGCAACTTGCTCTTAATGCCATACTGCCCAATTTGTACAGCAGTCTATGTGCAACAGTATCAAAAGCTTTCCTGAAATCCAAGTATATGATATCACAATTATTTTTTGCATCCAGTTCCTATGTGACCACATCATAGTATCCAATCAAATTGGTCAGACAAGATCTACCTTAAACAAACCCATGCTGTGTCTTAACTATTACTGTAGTTTTATCTAGGTGATTTTGCATCACTTCTTTAACCAGTGACTCCATTATTTTCCCGGGAACAGAAGTTAAACTAACAGGTCTGTAATTACTCATGTCACCCTTTGATCCACATTTGTGAATTTGGGGCATAATTATGGCTAAAGGTTTGCTTACTTCCCTCGCTGCCTCTTTCAAATATAACTGGATAGATTCCATCTGTCCCAGGTGCCTTTTTTATGTTTAACTTCAACAATTTCTCCTCCACTTTGCTCTCCTTTATTACAAAATCATTTAGTCCCCTGTTAAAGTTTAGTAAACTTCTGTCCTCCCCTTCCTTACAGAATTCCTCATGTGTTAATGTAGACGCAACATACTCATTCAGTTTTTCAGCTATCTGAGCAGGATCATCAACAGTTCGAACCACCAACATCAAGTGGACCAATCTGATTCATCCCCTTCCTTCTAGAGTTTATATATCAGTAAAGAAGTCTTTGTTGGTTTTCTTTGCATCCTTTGCCAAGGATTTCTCATAATTAGCCTTTGCTTGCCTAACTTCCTTTGTGACTTGATTACAGACTAGCTTATATCTGCTGTAGGCTTCTGTGTCACCTGCTAATATATATGCATCCCATGCATTTTTCTTTTCTGCCACGAGCCTCATTAGTTCATCTGACATTGATTCAGGCCTACCATTTAGAATTCACTGTTTTTAACATCATCAGTTGAAGCCACTGTATAGAATTTAAAAACTGTCTGAGACCCTGTAGTCACATCTTTAAGTAAATCCCACTCTAGTACACTGTGATCATTGCCACCTAGTGGCTCCTTTATCTGCAGATTCTTAATACATGAAGAATCAACTACTGACAATCAAATCAAATCAGGAGTATTACCCCCTCTGGTTGCCCCTCAAACATGTTGCTATAGAAAACAATCCTCCAATAAATCCACAAAAATCTTGCTAGCATGTGAGTGGCCAATCCACAAGTTCCAGTCAATATATGGAAAGTTAAAATCCCCCATTACAAGGCAATCTGATTTACTGGCCCATTCTATTTCTCTGTACAGTTAATTGTTGTACTCATCAAAGTCATTAGGCCTATAACACACTCCTATTCTCATTTTCCCTTTTCCAGTGTTTGTCACACCAAACTGACTCAACATTGCACTGTCCGCCCATGTCAACTGGATGCACTTCGTTAGATTTTGTGTTTCTTACCTAACAGCATAATCCACCACTTTTCCTACCCTATCTATCCTTTCTTATATCTGTGTGACACCATGTCTCTGATATAGCAACAATATCAGCCGTTGATGCCTTGATCAGCACTTCAAATTCATCAAATTTATTTACTATATTTATTTACTTTATTTACTAGCATTGGTGTACATGCACCTGTTCTTACTCTTAGTTACTCTAGCACAGCCCATGTATTTATTTGTTCCACGATGACTCCCAGCAGCTCTTGAAGTTCAAACTTGCTCTCTAGGCAATAGCCACTGTTAATCTTTTAGTCTGCAAATCAACCAGAGCTAGCAGTTTTCTGAGCCACCTAACACTGTCTCATTAGCATCAAATATTCTTGCACCCTTTCCTGTAGAAGCAGTCTCTTCTGTTAGCAAGCACAGACCACGCTAAAAAAAAATTCTACCCCACGAGCCTTGCACAATCTCTCCAGTGCTGAATTGATTGACAAGGCTCTCAACATATACCACCTGCCCCTATCGTGTCTTGGAAAAATTGCAGACACTTTCAAATTCAACCCTAGCTCGTGACTTTTTTTTTTTCCAACATTGACCTGTACTTGTTAAGTAAATCTGCAGATCTCTTACTCTTAAGTTCTGTCTTTCCTCAATTTGAATTTCTGTCTCGTCAGGCGATTAATCTGGGCAAGAGGAAGAATTCCATCCGCATTCAGCTTGCTCAAACCATTCACGGCCTTATATACCTCAATCAGATCACCTAGCAGGTGCCTAGTCTACAGACACCGCAATTTACAGAAGTTAAGCCTTTCTTGGTAAGAGGACCCCTCTGATTCCCTCACCAATCTTTTTGCTCTTCTCTGTCTGCAGTGCCAAGAAAACTTCATATCTGACTGGACAATTACCCACAAGTCTTTTTCATTCTCCACTACCCTGAGTATAGTACCACACAGTTGGTACATTTCTCTGGGGTTACTGCTACCCATATGCAGTCTGTCTTCTCCCACTCAACCCTTCCTTTATCCATAGCAGCAATTTGCCCTTAATGCTTCAATTTGAACAACAGCATTCCATGTGCAACTGAATCAAAAGCTTTCCTAAAATCCAAGTATATGATATCAAAATTATTTTTTTCATTCAGTTCCTTTGTGACCACATCATAATATCCAATCAAATTAGTCAGAGAAGACTTACCGTTAACAAACCCATGCTGTGTCTGAGCTATAACTGCAGTCTGTCTCGTCTAGATGATCCTGTAGTGCTTCTTTAGCCAGTGACTCCATTATTTTCCCCAGAACAGAAGTTAAACTAACAGGTCTGTAATTACTCATGTCACCCTTTGATCCACATTTGTACTTATCCAGTCCATGGGATCTCCTCTGAGTCCAAGAAAGCTCTCATAATTATGGCTAAGGGTTTGCTTACTTCCTTTGGGAGCCTCCTTTAATATAACTGGATAGATCCGATCTGAGGTGCCTTTTTTATGTTCAACTCCAACAATTTCTCCTCCACTTTGCTCTTAGTTATTACAAAATCATTTGGCTCCCTGCTAGAGTTTGATAAGCTTCTGGCCTCCACTTTCCTACAGAATTCTTCATGTGTGAATGTAGATGCAAAATGCCATTCAGTTTGTCAGCTACCTCATCAACAATCGAACCATCGATATCAAGTGGACCAATATGATTTACCTCCTTCCTTTTAGAATTTACCTAAGTAAAGAACTCTTTGCTGTTTTCTTTGCATCTTTCGGCAAAGATTTCTTGTAATCTGACATTTGGGATAGGTCATTTGTTGAGCTATCCGAAAATTAATTGAAATCAGGCAGTTTTTTTTTTTTGTCTGTCTACATGTACTCCACTCTCAATTAATGGATTTTTACGAAATTTTATATTTGGCTTTTTTAGAACGATATTTCAGTTTTTCCCAAATTTTGTTAAAACATGAATTGTAAAAATTTAGCAATTATTATTTTTTTTTTGCATACATATCACATAGGTTATCCATACACCACATATTGCAGCTGAAGTACTGGACACTAGACCAATAGAATTTAGGCAGTTATTTTTTTAATAACTTATTGCTCATTTGTTGTTCATTGCTATTCACTGATTTTTATTCAGTGCGCAGCAATGAGAAACATGGTGGATGCACAGAAAACAATGTTCTCAGTTCACACATAAAAGTTGTTTTTTGCTTGTTTTTTGTATAAATCATAAATCATTACTATTTGCTAATGCATTTGAAATTTGTATTTTAATGTATTCATTATATATGAATATAAAGAAAAATTAGATCAGACTGTTGTGCAATGTGAGCGGAAAAATCTTGGATAACCCAACTGATGTTGATGAAATTAACAAATACTTTATATAGTTCTTTTACAGATGAAAGAAACTTCATAGTAAGGAGAGACTGTGCAGTATAGCAATACTGAAATTATAGATTGTTAATTATTAGAAAAACCTTTGAGCCTAAAAGAAAGTAATACTCCTGGAATTGATGGCATATGCCCGGTAATTTTGAAAAAGAAGGTGTAAAAGTGCACTGAACCATTAAGGTAAATTATGAAGCATAACTGGACTCAGGAGGGACTGATTGGATTGGAGAAATGACACTTTATCACCAATACATAATTGCAGACCTGTTAGTCACACTTTTGTAGTAGGATGAGTCATGGAGTCAATGATAAAGAATGAAATATAGGAACATTTAGAGAGAAATGTAATTCTGAATGATGGGGAAGGGGAAAATCATGTTTAAGCAACCTGGTTAGCTGCTTTGACAGTCATTTATGAGCTGGATGTAGGAAATAATTTCAATGTTATTTATTTGGATGTCAGCAAAGCATTTGACTCAGTTCACTTATGACAGGTTACTGTATAAGCTGTAACATGTTGGGGTCACAGGTAAGATTCTTAGTGGCCTGTGGAGCAGGAGGAAGAGGGCTGCAATTAATGGTTGCTCTTCAGATTAGGCTAATATCAGAAGAAGGATCTCTAAGAATTGGTATTGGGACCACCTTTGTTTCTTTCTTAAAGGACAACTGCCCCCCTCAGTTCTCTCCTGAGCCACAGCACTCCCAAGCTTGAGCCTTTTGCTTTGCTGCTCTGGTCCGAGTCATGATTTCTATTCAATTCCAAATAAAATTTCAATTTCAATACAAAATTATAACCATAAACTTATATCCCAATGCAGTTATAACACTATATATATATATATATATATATATATATATATATTTTTTTTTTTTTTTTTCAGTATCGAGTATTATCTCAGAGTTTCATTATATAACTTCCATATCTCTCCTATAAAAGTTACATGTATTAATTAATAATGTTACATTTGTAAAATCTAAGTCGTTATATGTATTTTGTTAAAAAAGTACAATTTAATTGACAATGAAGTTTAACAAGATTAATAAAGTTTACTGATTTATTGATAATACTATACACTGTACTATACTAAGCTAACAGATTTCTAATACCATGCTACGTGTTTCGCTATCTAGTTTTACCTTAAACCTTACGTAAGGTACAGAGTACTCTGTACCTTACGCTATCTAGTTCGGGATTACGTTGTATCATATAACAATGGCGGCAAGTTACGAATGGCAAATCTACGGACACTAAGTATTAATGAACTTTCAAATCGCGCTATCTAAATTCAAAATAAACCAAGGAGCTTGACTAGGTCTATAAGCTACTTATAGAAAATAATTTAATATAAAATTAAGTCAATAAAATGGCAAAATAAACTTAGCGCTCGCCGGAGCTGCAAAAACTTGTAAAACACGTGGATTGGATACTAAGTTAAAGGATAACATAACTGAAGAACAAAGTGGATTTAGGTCAGGTTGCTCTTTTGTGGACAATGTTTGTTCAACAACAGCTGGTGGAGAAAAGAAAAGAATAAAGATACCTTCTTTGCCTTCATAAATTTAGAAAAGGCTTATGACTCCATTCCAAGAAAGGAATTATGGAAAGCCCTTCAAAATATGTCAGAGCTTGTGGAACTGATTAGGAAATTGTACGATAACAATGTGGCATATATTAAAGTTGGGAATACTTTATCTAACCCAATCTATCCAACAAAGGGGCTGGCTGAGAACAAGGATATAGCCTATCATCTTTATTGTTTAATGTTTTCTTGAAATGTGCTTTACAAGAATGGAAAAGAAGCTGTTATGGAAAGGGATTACCAATTAATGATAGATATATCTTTGGAGTCTAAATTTTGCCGACGATCAGGTTATCATTGCACAAGAAGCTTATGATTCAGAATACATGTTGAGAAAATATGACCAATGGGGCCTCAATATCAATTTTACAAAGACAGAATACCTAAGCACAGTGGAACATCCTGAGGTAACACAGTCTATACTTCTAAAACCTGTTGACTTTTTCAAATATCTTGGATGTAGATTATCTAAGGAAGGATCGGGGAAAGAGGAGGTTTACACAAGAATTCATCAAAGTAGGAAGATTCTTAGTGCCCTAAACTCTGTATGGTGGGACAACAATATCTCCCGTAGAACTAAAAAACATATCAGTGGATTTGAGGTGTGGACACTGAAAGAGAGTGACAAAAAGAAGCTTAGAGCCATAGAGATGGACTACCTATGTAGGAGTGCAAGGTTTCTAAGGCTAGAGAGGATAACGAATGAGGAAATAAGATGTATGCATGCAGATGAAGATATTATAGAACAAATAGAAAATAGGAGGTTGAGATGGTTTGGACATCTGCTGCGCATGAATGAAGTTAGACAGCCTAAAAATTATATATGAGTGGATACCACAAGGGAAGAGAGAGCAAGGACGCCCTAGAAAAACATGGAAGGAAGGTCCATTATCAGCCATAAGAAAGAGAAATTTGAAATTGGAAAATGGGTACGACATGGGGGGGGGGCGATCTGCCGTATTAAGTCGAACATAGATAGATAAATCATCATGATGCAACTGTTTAAGGAAATTGTATGATCACATTCGGAATACCAAGTCCAAGTATAGGGTCAGCACCTAAAGAAAAAAATCACCGAGCTTATTTAAAGAGTCCAAAGATGGACAATCTCTTTGATAAAACCTGCAAAACTGTACCCACACAAAGAGCTATAAGGCCCCAAGCGGTGACAATAAAATGAATGGAGAAATTTTCACTATTATAAATGATTCCAGAACTAATGGTCATAAATTCAAATTACAGGGAATGAGGTTTGACTGGATTGTAAGAAGTTTTCTTTTAGCTAGTTGAGCCTGACAGCTTGGAGAAATTCATAAGTCACTTGGTATTACCCGTGAATTTCTAAGTTTTTCTTTTTTATCCTTTTTATATATTTTAATTTATTATTATTTATTTATTTTCGACTGGTGCAGAAAAAGCCTGGGCTTCCTTGCATTATATAGATAATACTGATACTAATACTTATCCATTTTTCATCACCACCCATTTTCTGGCTATTTTTAGGAAAATGCACAAATATTGCAAAGTGTCCAAGGAAAGGTAATTTTAGTTCACAGGTTAGCCATTCAGCCAAGCATCACATCAGAGCTGGTGGAAATTTCACCACAGAGCCATAAAACTTTTATGTATGAGATCAAAAACTTTTATGTTACTAAGTGAAATCAAATTTTATCAAATACAAGCTCACAAACTTAATTCAGTTGACATTCTTCAAATACCCTTTCCAGGAGAGAGTAGACAATCATTATGTGATCACAAACAGTCAAATAAAAATAACAAAAGCATCAACTTAAATAAAGTATAAGATTTATTCAACTTATGAGATATGTGTATAAGCATAGCTGAAACAAAGCTATAGTTCTAGCTACTCTTATCTTTTCAGGCGATAACCTTATCAATCAAATGAACAAGTCTGAGGAATGTCAATTTCTCAGACAATGTTCTCTTTCTTTAATGTTCTTTTTTTCCTTTAATATAAACATAATCAGAGACTGTCTATAGATGTCATAAATTGAGTCAATATACACAGAGTTGGCTTTGTATTAGTAAACATCCCTTTGTGTAGGAATGGACTGGTCTGTGATGCTGGTAAAGGCTCAAAGTCAGGAATAGCTAATATAAGATTGTAGTTCACGCACGTGGCAATCAGTTTCTGAGTGTACACACTGTATTATGGGAAAGGAAGAGTGGGTCAGTGTCGAGGTTTTCAGACTTTGAGCAATTGCGGGGGAAAGAAATGCAGGTGCCAGTATCTCAACAACTTGGCAACATGGTTAAGTGCTTCCATTCCATGGTGTCACAAGTCTACTGTGACTGGCTCAGCAGCAGTTGAATAACCAGCCAAAGGGCATCAACCGCATGTGGTCGATGCCTGTGGTGAGTGTAACATGTCTCGTTTTGTAACTCAGCATATGGAACCATGGGCAGTGGCCCGGCCAACTATCCAAAATTAAGTAGGAATAGCAAGATTACTATTTACATGTACTAAGTGCCAGACATTAGCTGTATAGGCTATGGCAGTTGATTGTGATCACAGATATCCATGCTCACTGCAAGAGACAAGAAACTGCATCTTGAATGAGCATGTCAGCAGCAACACTGGACCACTGACACATGGAAATCTGTTGCCTGATCTGATGAATCCTGCTTCCAACTCTATCATGTGATGTGTGTATCCACATTTAGAGAAAGCAACATGAGATCATGGCACCTAGATGCACTGTTGGTGTTTAGCAGGCTGGACGTGGTGGTGATGTCATGGTCTGGGAACTGTTTTCGTGGCATGCCCCATGATCATCATTAATCAATGGTTTGACGGGAATGCCTGCCTTGCTATCGTCACCAAGCAATTACACACTTTCACGATGACAGTGTATCCATATAACTCTGGCATCTATCAACAAGACAGTGCAACATGCTGAAAGGACGGGCAGGTTGCTAACTGGTTTCAGGAACATGACAATGAATTCTCTGTCCTCTCATGGCTGCCCAACTCATTCAATCTCAACCCAATTTGAGTATATCTGGACATTTGATGCTACAACCATCCAACTAACAATATATGGGGATTTTTAGATTTTGTGGTGACCCTGCTAAGATGTGTACACACTGTATTATGGACAAAAGATGGCCCTGCAAGGTATTAAGTAGGTGTTGCTAATGCAAAATTACAACTCAGTGTAATTCACCAGCTAAACAGATATTTATGGACATGAACAGCAGCTTTAAGAAAAATAACAAAAATGGCTTACTTTCTGAACTTCATTCAGAATGACCACTGAGTATTGTCTTGTGTATATTTCTATATTTGATTAAACCTTTGTTTCCTTTACCATTGTGCAAAATAAAACTAATTTTTTAAGAGCTTCTGAGAATTGTTTGTTTTGATTTGTTACTGGTTATATGAATGCCTTAAAATATGTTATTTAACATTAGAAAAATATGCCCTAAAATCTTTCAAAAGTTCGTCACTTCTCTTAAAGAATGTTATACTTATTGACTTCTACTAATGGACGTAGTTTAGTAATATTAGTAGTAGTAGTGGCATGTGATGAAAGAAAGCAAGTGTATGAGCTTATGCAGCATCAGCCACAAAAAAAAAAAAAAAAAAACACTCCATTCCCTCCAAATGCCTGTCCAGTTTCTCCTTAAATTTATTCAGCCTATCAACTTCCACAACAGATGGAAGTTTGTTCCAGCAATTAACCACCCGCTGGTTAAAGGCAAATTTCCGCACATCTATTCTACATATGTCCTTTCTTAATTTGAATTTATGCTCCCTTAGGTTCGTAATCTGAACAAGTGGAAGGATCCCATCAGAATTCAGCGTGCTGAACCCATTAAAGGCCTTATACACCTCAATCAGATCACCGTGCAGGTGCCTAGTCTCTAGCCACTGCAATTTGCAGGACTTAAGCCTCTCTTGGTAAGAGGATCCCTTCATTCCCCTCACCAATCTTGTTGGCCTTCTCTGTACACGCTCAAGCAAATCTACATCCTTCCTAAAATGAGGCCTCCAAACTTGTACGCAGTACTCAAGGCGTGGTCTGACCATTGCCTTATACAGAGGGACAATCACCTCCTTTTCCCTGCTAGCAAAATTCCTATATAGCATTGACAAAACCCCCATGACCTGCCCTGGCAGCCTGTCTGCATTGCTCAGAAAACATCATATCTGACTGCACAATTACTCCCAGGTCTTTTTCATTTTCTACCACCTTAAGTGTAGTACCACACGGTACGTTTCTCTGGGGTTACTTCTACCCATATGCAGTACTTTGCATTTGTCAAAGTTAAACTTCAGTTGCCACTTCTTAGCCCATCTGCCCAAATTATCTAGATCCTGTTGCAGTATCCACACTGTCATTAACAACCCTGCCAACCTTTGTATCATCTGCAAACTTCGACATTAAGCCTGATATACCTTCATCAATATCACTGATAAATATACAAAACAATTTGTACAATAGTCTTCCATGCACAACAGTGTCAAAAGCTTTCCTGAAATCCAAATATATGATATAAAAATTATTTTTTGCATCCAGTTCCTTTGTAACCACATCATAATATCCTATCAAATTTGTCAGACAAGACTTTCCTTTAACAAACCCATGCTGTGTCTGAATTATTGCTGCAGTCTTGTCTAGATGATCCTGCAATGCATCTTTAACCAGTGACTCCATTATTTTATCCGGAACAGAAGTTAAACTAACTGGTCTGTAATTACTCGTGTCACCCTTCGAACCCCTTTTGTGAATTGGGGATACATTTGTACACCTCCATTCGGTGGGGACCTCCCCTGAGTCCAATGATGCTCTCATAATTATGGCTAAGGGTTTGCTTAGTTGCTTTGCTGTCTCCTTTAATATAACTGGATAGATCCCATCCACCCCAGGTGCCTTTCTTATGTTTAACTTCAACAATTTCCCTCCACTTTGCTCTCGGTTATTACAAAATCATTAAGTATCCTGCTACAATTTGATAACCTTCTGCCATTTTCAAACCTTAATAATTCCTCATGTGTGAATGTAGATGCAAAATACTCATTCAGTTTGTTTGCTATCTGAGCAGGATCATCAACAGTCGAACCATCGATGTCAAGTGGACCAATCAGATTCATCCCTTTCCTTTTAGAGTTTATACAAGTAAAGAAATCCTTGCTGTTTTTCTTAGCATCTTTTGCCAAGGATTTCTCGTAATCTGCCTTCGCCTGCCCAACCTCTTTTGTGACCTGATTACAGACTAGCTTATATCTGCCATAGGCTTCTGAGTTGCTTGATAATTTATATGCATCCCATGCATTTTTCTTCTCTGTTACGAGTCTCATTAGTTCATTAGATAACCATTTAGGCCTAAACCTTGAACAATATTTCTTAATAGGTATGATACTTTCAGTAGCTTCCACGATTAATTCCTTGAATGCTTCCCATTTAGAATTTACTGTTGGTAACATCGTCAGTCGATCCCACTGTACAGAATTTAAAAACTGGTCGGAGACCACTGTACTCATCTTTACGGAAGCAAAAACCCTTTCCTTTACCCCTTATGGTCATTAAATCTTTAAGTAAATCCCACATCAGTAAACTGTGATCACTGCCACCTAGTGGTTCCTTTATCTGCAAATTCTTAATACGAATGATCACTGCTGATAACCAGATCAAGAGTATTACTTTCTCTGGTTGCCTCTCGAACATGCTGCTGCAGAAAACAATCATCCAATAAATCCACAAAAGTCTGACTAGTGTGTGAGTGACCAACCCACAAGTTCCAGTCAATATCTGGGAAGTTAAAATCCCCCATTATAAGATGTTCCGATTTACTAGCCCACTGTATTTCTCTGTACAATTGTTCATTGTACTCATTCAAGTCATTAGGCCTATAACACACTCCTACTCTTATTTTTGCTTTCGCAGTGCTTATGTCACACCAAACTGACTCAACAGTGCACTGTTCATCTATATCACCTTTTGTGCCCTTGATGTTTTTTAAACATCAAGTTTCTCACTTGAATGTATATTACTGAAATCACAGATAAAGGATAAATAACACTTGTTTTCAAATTTAAGTTTGTTCACTGGGGTTTGAATTTCAATAGGTCCTACTGCCGAATTATGTTGCTGTGATTTCAAATATGACTTAGAAAAAAAAACTATCACATCCAGATACATCACAATTTAAGAAATAAAAAAGTATTGTTTTTTACAAAAGTATATAACTTTATTGTATTTAGTAATGACAAATTGATAGTTTTACATTTTCAAATATCAAAAAATACGTAAATACTAACAAGTATTAATCAAAATTCTGAAACTTTCATTAATCAGACCTTCTCTTTGTTTGAAAAGAACGTTTAATCTTTTTTCTTTTATTTAGAGTGCCAGATTTTTCTCTTTTTAAACACCAGCAGTAGTCGGCCATCATGCTTGTATTGCAGCTTCCCTGGTACCTCTGCTCCATTTCCTTATGTTCTGATGGAACCTCTCCCCTTATTCTTCGCTTATCTGTGCAATATTTTTGGGAAAAAATCAAGATGGGTAGGCAAAAACGAATTTTGATGCTCATATTGCAACCTAAATTGCAAAGCTTTGAGCATATTTTGAACAATTTTCTCATAATCCTGTGATTTATGATTTCCTAGAAAGTTTTCCATTACACTTTTAAAAGCAATCCAGACTTCACTTTCAACGTCAGTCACAGTAGTTTCAAAATGACCATCTAAAACCAATTTTCTAATTTGGGGACAAATGAATATGTCATCCTTAAGTTTTGCATCAGATAAACCAGGAAATTTACTGCAAAGGTACTTAAAGCAGTTGCCATCCTTATTCAGTGCTTTAACAAATTGCTTCAATATGCCTAACTTGATATGCTGTGGAGGTAAAAGTATTTTATCTGGCTTCACCAAACTTTCGTGCACAATATTTTTTGACCCCCGCTGTAAGATTGTGCCTCCGAGGCCACTGCTTCTTTGTCCAATGCAGCACTTTAGCTCTGCTATCCCATTCACAAATAGAGCATGGCATTTTAGTGTACCCACCCTGTTGCCTCAACAACATATAACACTTAAGTCTACACATAGTTGCCATTTGTGATCTTGATATTTAATTTTCTCCAGAAGCAACTTTAGATTGTCATAAGTTTCTTTTAAGTAGACTGAATGAGCAACTGGCACAGATGTGTACTTATCTCCATTATACAAGAGAACACCTTTTAAACTAGACTTAGAAGAGTCTACAAACAGTCTCCATTCACTAGGATCATATGATGGAGCTCCTAAGGCACATATTAAACCAGTGATACCACTGCAATATACGAAAGGACCTTCTTGTGAAAAATACCGTATTAACTCCCTTTCACGATTTCTGTACCAAGAAAATGATGTACCTGGAACAAGTAAGTTCTTCACTTGAAGTCTGGATCCCAGAATTTCAGCAGCATACTTTGGAAGACCAAAGTCCCTTACTAAATCGTTCAGTTCGACTTGCGTGAATTGCTGTGGCGTTAAAATATTTCCTGGTTGATAACATTCCTCTTCACGAACCTCTTTAGCTTCTGCTTTGGTGGAAGAAGATGTGGACTCCAAAGTTTCTGGTCGAGTTTTTACAGGCAGATCAGGTCCATGCAGAACCGGTCTTATAGCTGATGGTAGATCTGGATATTTGATGTCCTTTTTATATTTTGAATTGTAACCTTTAGCGTCACATACACAAAAGTAACATCCGGCATGGCTTACTGGCTCGCGCCACACCATAGGAATAGCAAATGGCAAGCACACCTTTTTTCCTTGACTCTATTTTCTAAGATGTTCGACACATGTATGGTATACTTTATGTGGTGCCCATGATTTATCCCGATCGCCTAGTGTTATGTCAAAGTATGCATAATATGATTTTTTTTACAAAATCAGTAATATTTCGCCTCTGCTTTACAGGAACAAAACAACCACACATGTAACAAAATATGTCGGAAAAGTTTATACACTTTCTGGTTGCTATACTAAAAGAAAACTAACACAATGAGAGCTCATGACAGTTTTTACAGGAGTACTTGTGACCACATAAGGGAGGTGTCACTTATATAGGCTCTGTGGTTGAGTGGACTGTATAAGCAAGCGAGTGCATGCTCAGACAAGTTTAACTCATAACTACGCACAGGAGTCTCCCAGACTCCACTTGGAAATTAAAATTCTGGGAAAATTCCTATATAGCATTGACAAATTCCTATATAGCCCTGTCTACCTTCCTGGGTCAAGGTCGGCTACCTTGCAGTGTGTGTGTAGTTACCGGTTAAACTTAGACAATCTGTTGTATTTGAGGCAAATATTTGATACCGATTTATGAATATAGGGGTATAAAACTTATAAACCATTGCAGAAACTATAGTTATGTACACATTTGCATATAATACCTAGGTAATATTTTGTTAATGAATTGTGAAAAATCTTTACGTGATTTTTCAGAAACAAACGGACTTTGGTTTAGTAATCAGTAAACATGCATAAATAACTGCCACATACTTTTACTCAAACCCCAGATACACTGTAAACCAGTGTAATTTATCTTTTATCTGTAGATATGTATCAGCAATATCCAATCCACTAAAATCAAAATATTCATTCTTACTGAAACAAACAATGGTTAAAAGCCCTTTAAGCTTCATTCATTCACTCTAGCATTCTCACATCACCTGTTCCTAGATGAATGTAAAGAAGTACACATTCCAGAGTTTAAGTAGTGGAAACCACACACTGAGTCATATCATCTGTTCAGAGCTTCTTTTAGTTCCAGATAGCCATTTTATCATCTTTCTAGTGCAGTGTGGATGAAAAGTGGCACAAAGTAACTGTAGTTACAAGTTTAATTACTTTAATAACATTGGGTAGTAAGTTACATATCATACAGCTATCCAGTTAAAAAATTAAATTAAGAAACAAAAGGTAAACTGTAGTTTAGTATTATACTGTTTACATTTCCTTGTACTTTTCAATATCATTAACCAAAAGAGGATAATGTGATTTGTTATCTACAACCTTACCTTATATTGAAACAATACCAAAATGAAATATCTAAAGAGATTCTGACAATTTATTTCCTCCTTTGTTTAATTAAAAGTAATAAAGACAGTAAGGAAATGGTCAGATAACTTATATCTCTGTAGAACCTTCTAGAGGCCAGCACACAGTTGTTTTGTGATCAAGGCAATCAAGGCATTATATGATAGGGATTATGGGACTGACTACTATTATTCATGAAGAGCTGAAGTTTTGAGTCCTGTGACCAGTACATGAAAATCAGGCTAACATAACACATTCACTGAACATGCTAAAAAAAATGTTAGATTGTGCTTGTAAACATCAATACCACAACAAATTAAAAAAAAAAAAAAAACATTGATGGAAAAAAAATTGGAAATTTTTTTCATTTCTGTGCATTATTACAAAGTTATCCCCTAATAATTTTTTTTCCCTTCAATTACCCAGGGTGCAGAGGAGTTTCCAGGTTCAGTGTAACTGTGTTATTGTAGCTGATAACTGGTGCAACAGCTAACAATAGGCTGCACATTTTTGTGGCAGCAAATGGATCAACCTCACAAAGTGTACTGGTGTCCTTGTATATTGCCCCGGGACACACAGCTAACCCAAGAAGTAATCTCAGAGGAGCTTTTTCATAGTTTATGAAGTGCCTGTATATTTAGTCTGCTGTGTGCCCTTAAATTTAAAGCCTAAAAGAAGCAAGTAATCTAAAGGATTGCGGTAGTTATATAGCAGAATAGTGTTCAATACAAAGTTCAAGGAGCATAAATTTTTTGACTTTCGTAATAATGAGATTTGTAACAAGGATGTGTGCCAAAAAATGTATGACCATTTTGTTAAGCACATATAGTTTAACTTCAGCATAAGCTTTGTTTAGATTTTCTTTTATTTGAAAGGAAACCATAAGAAAAGATATTATATATGGTGTCACAAAAGTCTGAGTACAGACTTTTGTGACACCCTATATAATATCTTTTCTCAGACTTTTGTGACACCCTTGTTATTGATATCATTAATAAATATTATTATGATTATTATATTTTAATTTTATTTTATTAAAATTAAAAAATAAGTGACTATACACCACAAGAGAAGGTAGAATTGGTGCTCTTACATGTAAGGGGCAAGGGCCAGAGGGGAGTGTGTAAGTTATTTCACTAAAGGCATCCTGATGAAAGCAAGCCTTCAGCAATTTGTTGGGAAACTACTTGACGTTTAAAGATGACTGGTAGTATTTTTAAGAAACCATGTAGTGGTTGTGCTCGGACATCCAAAGTTGATGAAACCTCTGCTATTACTCTTGAAACCATTAACAGGAGTCCGCAAAAATCTTTGAAGAAACTTGGCCAGGAAGTTGATATTACTTGAATGTCTGCTGCAGATTTTGAAACAAAACAAATTCATCCTTACAAAGTATAATTGCTTGAGGAATTACATGGAGATGACACCGACGTGATGACATGGAATTCTGTAAGTGGGTATGTAATACCCACTTACAGAATCGTGTGCACCTCATTTTGCTATCAGATGTTATGTTCAGTGATAAGACCTGCTTTTACTTGAATGGTTCTGTTAATTGACATAATTGTCGATACTGGAATGAGCATCCTACTCACAAACCATATTGGATGGTTTGTGAGTAGCCTTCGACCAACTTCAACTGCATGGCCGAAGGCTATTCACAAACTAATCCTAAAGCTGTAGTTTGGTGTACCATCCATGATTACCAGTTGATGGGACCTTACTTTTTTGAGGAAAATGTTGCAGGTGAAAACTGCTTGCATTTGCTCAAACAAGTTTTAGAATCCTACGTTGACAATCTTCCTCTAGAAAAATGCAGGTGCAGACAACAAAAATTGCACCGAACAATCACCAATTTACGAAAGCATATAGATCTATGTATAAATGTACAAGGAGTTCATTTTGAGCATCTCAATAATTAATGTGATTAAAATGTATTTACTTTCTACTGTTGAGTACAAACTTTTGTGACATACTGTATATTATCCTTAGGGGCTTAGAGGGAAACAGGTATCCTGTGTGTTATCAGACACTCAGCCTAAAACACTGATGGATCCAATATCTCTCTATTACAGAAGATTTAGGAGAAGTCCGGTTGGCCTGCCTCACTAAAATCCACTCATGCACACCTTCTCGATGGTAAGCCCTGTTACATCACTTAGGTGGCAACGAACGTGTAGAGTGGTTCTTTTCAAGACGCCTGGTCAGCGTGAAGAGGAAAAGACCAAACCCTCCAGCATATGAGAGCACAACAATACAAATGGCCCTCAGTCCCCAGCAGCTTTCACTCTCCCTCTTACGGCAGCGAGAGGATCAGAGTAGAAGCAGAGGGTGCTAAGAATCTCTGGGTACGACCAGGCTGCCATGCACGGAAACTGAACTTGGCCTGTTATAACGTACGATCACTCATCGGTGAAGACAGGATATTAGAGCTGGAAAAGGAATTAGAAAATGTTAATTGGAATATCATCAGTTTGGCTGAAACAAGAAGAAATGAATCACTTATAAGTTTATCAAGTGGAAATCTGCTGTACACCAATGGAAACAGTGAAAGGAGTGAAGGTGGAGTTGGGTTTCTGCTCCATAAAGATTTTAAAAACAACATTTTGGAATTCAAAAGTACATCACCAAGGGTGTCAAGACTAATACTCAAGATTTCTAAGAGGTACAAGCTAAAGATTATAATGATTTATGCACCAACATCGAGCCAGGATGATGAAGAGGTTAAAGAAATGTACACCGAAATTGAGCCTTCTAGATGAGCAGAAAACCCACTACACTATTATTATGGGGGACTTCAATGCTAAGGTTGGAAAAAGGCAAAACAGCGCAGAAAGAGGAACTATAGTAAATTTTGGAATTGGTGAAAGAAATAAGAGGTGAAAGACTTGTGGAATTTGCAGAATCTCAAGGACTGTCAGTAATGAACACTTTTTTCAAGAAAAGGGTGAACAGAAAGTGGACATGGAAGAGTCCAAATGGATTAACAACCAATGAAATCGACTTCATCCTCATTAACAGAAGATATATTGTGAATGATGTTACCGTCCTGAATAAGGTAAATGTTGGAAGTGATCACAGAATGGTAAGATGTGCACTTGATATAGATGTAGGAAAGGAAAAAACTGACTCGAGTAAATAATACAAAGGTCTTTGAGGATAACAGAGGAGGAGAAAAAGCAGTATGTACTGGAACTTAAGAACAAGTTTGACCTTCTGCAGACTGCTCAGGACCAAGATATTGACGAGGAATATTACAACTTTCTGAAAGTGATAAAGCCCAAGAAACCTATAGGGAAACAGAAATCCAAAGAAGAAAAAATTAGTCAAGAAACACTTGTCATGATGAACCGAAGACGACAAATGAAGAGCAAGAAAAACACTGACAGGGAGAAAATTGAGTATACTGAGTTATGCAAAGCCATTAGAAAGAGACTCAGAGGATATAAGAAGATTTAACACATGAAAAGTAGAACAAGCAAGGGAAAACAAAGGATTTAAATCAGCAGCCATGAGCAGTAATACAGAAAAACAAATGATACTGAAACTGAAGAATAGCGATGGTGTACTTATAAACAGCAGAGAAGGCATAATTCAAATAGCAGAAGACTACTATAGAGAATTATACAAGGAGCGAGGGAATGATACCAGCAGTGGGGAACATGGATTGCAAAGCAGTAACACATACGACATATCCGATATTCTTCCTGATGAGGTAGAACATGCATTGAAGAAAATGAAGAATCGGAAAGCCCCGGGGGAAGATGAAGTTACTGTAGAGTTGTTAAAATTGGGAGGAAAAGACATAACACAAAAACTGGCAAGGCTCTTCACAAAGTGCATTAGAAAAGGTGTGACGCCTAAGCAGTGGATTAATGCAATCATAGTTTTGCTGCATAAGAAAGGAGATAAATCAGAAATTGGAAATTATAGACCAATTAGCTTGTTATCCCACATCTACAAGTTGTTCACAAGGGTCATTACTAACAGATTAGAAAGAATACTTGATGAGAATCAGCTGAAAGAGCAAGCTGCTTTTAGGACAGGATTCTCAACTATGGATCACCCTCATGTAATATCACAGCTAATAGAGAAAGCAAATGAATATAAAACACCATTATGCCTGGCATTTGTGGATTATGAAAGGGCATTTGACTCCATACAGCATAAGGCAATGTTTCGGGCACTGGAAAGACAAGGCATAGATACCCCATATATTATGATTTTGAAGAAAATATATGATAGTGCTACCTCCTTTATTAGACTAGACAAAGATAGTAGCAAATTTAAAATCGAGAAAGGAGTTCGACAAGGAGACACAATATCTCCAAAGCTGTTTACTGCTGGCCTTGAGGAAGCTTTCAGAAGATTAGACTGGTCGCAGAAAGGAGTCAATGTGAACAGAGAGTACCTAAACCATTTACGATTTGCAGATGACATTGTGGTTATAAGCCACGATCCCAAAGAATTAGAGGAAAATCTTAATCAGTTATGCATAGTTAGTAAGGATTTTGGACTAAAGATGAATATGGCTAAAACAAAAGTAAAGATGAACAAGTATGCCACGGAAAGGGAAATAATGATTGAAGGAGCAGTAATTGAAAAGGTGGAGTCATATACTTATCTGGGACAAGTTATTAGCTGTAATAATGATAAATGGCTGGAAGTCAAGAGAAGAATAAATTTTGGATGGATAGCATTCAGGAAATATAGTCACATACTGAAGAGCAATATCCCAGTTTGTCTGAAATGTAAAATAATGAATCAATGTATACTCCCCACCATGACTTATGGAAGTGAAACTTGGGCACTCACCAAAAGAATGGAAGAGAAGCTGAGAACTACACAGCGAAGAATGGAACGAATTATATTGGGAATCAGACTGTTAGATAAGAAGAGAAACACGTGGATTAGGCAGCAAACTCAAGTAAAGGACATTCTTATCAAAACTAAAGAACTAAAATGGTCTTGGGCAGGACACATAGATTGAAGACAAAGGCAGAGATGGATAGATGAAATTCATGAGTTTTTGGGTAGTAAATGGATGGCCTGTGCTCAAAGCAGAAGGAACTGGAAAGTTGCTGGAGAGGCCTTCATCCTGCAGTGGGTTGAAAATGGCTGATGATGATGATGATGATGATGTATATTATCCTACTGTATATTTTCAAATGAAAATATATAATTAGTACAATATAAAACTAGTAAAAAGTAGAATCACAGTATTCATATTAAAGGAAACCTAACTAATTAACTTAGTAATAAATTAATCTAATTTAAAGAAAGAATGCAATTTCATTTGCAAAATTTATCTTACATGCATTCTTTAGTAAATTACAATACAGTACAGATTAGCTTCTAAAATGTCACAAAGAATAAATACCCCAGTGGCTCACATCTGGTGAGTATGGGCTTGGCACACCCAGGGTCCTAAGCTGGATATCATCATTCGTCTCTTTCTTAGTGATTCCCTTCTGACTCTCACTCACTCACTCACTCACTCACACA
The DNA here is from genome assembly GCF_048544385.1 of Mastigoproctus giganteus. Classification (NCBI taxonomy): domain Eukaryota; kingdom Metazoa; phylum Arthropoda; class Arachnida; order Uropygi; family Thelyphonidae; genus Mastigoproctus; species Mastigoproctus giganteus. Next base: position 168,450,609 of record NC_143584.1, on the reverse strand, counting down.
CACACACACACACACACACACACACACACACACACACACACACACACACACACACACACACACACGGTAACTGAAATTTTTTTTTTTCACCCACGTAACAAAAAAACCACAGTTTGCATCATGGTCTGCAGTTCTTTTGGCATTGCTGTAGTAGCTACATCATCGCCACTTTAAACTACACAAATTTTTCAACAAAATCCACATGCTCCTTCAATGTCCCATCTCTCAATGTTGCTATCACATTATTTGTTTGACAATCTTTTTCAATGATATTCTTTCTTTACAAAGGTTGTTTGTGTGTTCTGCTGATTTTATTTGAAAATTGTTTAGGAAAGCAAATAGAAGGGTGAGAAAAGAGAGACTCAGAAATAACAGCAATATAAACTTTCTAAAGGGTGGTATATGAAAATTTACACCTGATTATGAAATAAAAACATAAGACTACGACTATTATGATTATAATATTTTAATGTTATAGAGAAAAGTGTGATCAGAGAGTGGATCTTCTACCTCAAATAATCAAGTGATAAGGGATATCAGAGAAATTGTACACAACCCTAAAGGAGGCACATGTTCAGTTTAAAAAATTGGTATAGAAGCAGTAATACCTTGGTTAACAAATCCTCTGGTAATGAAGCTCCTTTATAACGAAGTCAGCAAAAAATGCCCAACGACGCATGTGAAAATTTGTAGTGATTTTTGATGTACCTAAAACTCACTTCATGATATACGGAGCAGTGTTTAATTGTCATTGATATTGTGCGTATCTACCGTAGTTGTTTTATTATATTTTATTAAGTACAGAATTAAATAATAATTTCCCAGTATGTCATGAAAACATAAAACAATATCTTTAGAAATCAAAATGCCAATCATAAGGAGGATAGAAGCTGGAGAAAAGAAATTCCATATAGAGCAATCATTGGGGTTAGCAAAATCATATTAAATACAAAATCATATACAATTTTGAATGAAGCTGATAAAGTTAAGCAGTGTGTGCTAAATTGTAGTGACATTATCACGTCCAAATTAACACACACACACACACACACACACACACACACACACACACTAGAAAACATGGAAAAAACATTGTTTGGGTAGATGACATGACACAGTGTCATATGCCAGTCACCAGGCAATGATTCAACATAAAAAATTAAACTTAGTTAACCATTTAAAGGCCCAGGAAGCTGAGGAAATCATCAAGCCTTTTGTGGCTTCTTGCGGTTGGTTTGAGAAATAAAAAAAAAAAAAAAAAAAACGTGCAAGAATTCACAGCGTTAAACTGATGTACGAGCCGCAAGTGCCGACATCCAAACACAACTTCACTGCTACAACCAAAGGATCAGGGCATTAAAGCAGCCTTTAAAGCCTAACTATCTGAAATGCACTTTTAGTCAACTGACTGAGCTTATGATGTTTGGCAACAAATAGGGCACAACGTTGTTAAAGAACATGGAGTAGAATGTGAAATTCCTACACTTAGCACAGAAGTTATTCGAATGGCACATACAACAGGCTTTACAGAAGCCGACGGAGCTGACGTTCAGGATTTATTAAATAACCATGGTGAGACACTAACAAATGAGGAATTCCAAGAGTTAACAGAGCAACAAGTAAACAGTTCAGAAAATGAAGGAGTTCCCCCCCCAGAGAGGATATTAACAACAGAGACCTTGTCTAATTGTTTAAATGAAGTGACTCACGCCTTGGACGTCTTACCAGAAAATGATCCCGATTTTCAACCAAGCTGCATTGTGAAGATATCCATTTTAAACGCATTAACTTTGTTATGGCGAGATGCTACACGATCGTAAGAAAAAAGTAAGACAGTCAACCCTAGATGCATTTTTGAAAAATTCATCAAGTGAGCACTAGTGATGTTTTGTATTATTTTTCATAATAGATTTTAAATTTACTGTTTTACTTGACTCTTGTGAAGTTTTCTTTAATATTTTATAATATAATATGTATGTTCTAATTTCAAATAAATTTATTTTGAACAATTTGTACCTCTTTTTTAAGTGTAGGAACATATCCATATTCTTGCTATAGAATTTCTACCTCTGATAATGAATTAAAGTATTGTTATGCATCTACTTCATTAAGTGACATATTACTGTATTCAGAAAAGACAGAAAAGAGAGGCTGTTGGTTTAATTTTCTATTTTGAGAGGAATCCAACCCCCGATCGTCACACCTGTGAACATGTAATGTGCTATAATTTTTACCTTAACTACATCAACATGTTATGAATGGTTAAAGCTAATGGAGCAAACATTAGCATTAGTAGAGGCACATGATGCAAGAAAGCAAGCTTATACAAAATCAGCCAAAAAAAAAAAAATAAATAAAACCCCTTCCCATTTCACTGATCCATTCATTCCAAATGTTTGTGTAGTTCTGCCTTGAATTTATTTAAGCTATCAACTTTCACAACAGATGGAAGTCTGCTCCTGCAATCAACTACCCACTGGCTAAAGGCAAACTTCCACACATCTATTCTAAAACTGTCTTTCCTCAGTTTGAATCTGCGCCCCTCAGGTTTGTCATCTGAGCAAGAGGAAGAATCCCCCCCCAGCATTAAGCCTGCTCAATCCATTCAAGGCTTTATACACCTCAAACAGATTGCCTTGCAGGTGCCTAGTCTACAAAATCTGCAATTTGCAGAACTTAAGCCTTTCTTCATAAGAGCACTCTGTTGTTCCCTTCACCAGTCTTGTTGCCATTCTAGCAACTGTACAGCATTCCTAAAATGAGGCTTCCAGACCTGTAAGCAGTACTAAGGTGTAGCCTGACCATTGCCTTATACAAGGGGATAATCACCTTATCCCTGCCTGCAGAATTCCTGTATATCATTGACAAGACCCCATGACCTACTCTAGCACCTGTCTGCACTGCTCAGAAGTATATCTGAGAAAATAACTAAATCTGATTAGCCACCACTGCCAATCTGGATCCTGTCAATATCAATCCAATGGTGATGCCTTGCTTTTGTTAGCTCTTAACATTTCTAAAGCTTTCAGCATTTGGTATAAAGGTATTCTAAATGAGTTTCCATCTTATGGTCTGCCTTCTGATTTTTGCAACCAGATAACCAGTCACTGTGTATGCTCTCTTATTCTTCCTCTCAACTAATGACGGCATTCCTGAAAGTTCTATTCTTACACCCATGCTTTTCTTCTGATAACTTTCTTCCACTTATTGTAAATCATATGCACAGCTTTAATGATGATGGTACACTATATTCTACCTTTCGGTTTGAGAAAGCTTTGCACTATTACAACTTCCTTCACAACTACGCCTGCCCAACTGATCATAAGTGGGTGTAACAAGATTCAACATTTGATAAAATTCAATTTCCATTGCCCTACAGACCAATTACAGTGTTGTTGCATCCTGCACTGCATGACACAATGAACACCACAACTGGTTAACAAAGTAGTGTATAAATATACACTGCTTTGTGAAATATTAAGGGTAAGTTGCTACAATGGATAAAAGGGTGACTGAACCAGAAGAGTGTGGGTGATCAATGGACGCTGCTCTTCATGGACTAATGTTATTAGTGGAGTCCCACAGGGTTCGGTGTTGGGTCCATTGTTGTTTTGTATATTTATCAATGATACTGATGAAGGTATATCAGGCTTACTGTCGAAGTTTGCAGATGATACAAAGGTTGGCAGGGTTAGCATTAGCAGAGGCATACGATGTAAGAAAGCAAGCTTATGCAGCATCAGCCAAAAAAAAAAAAAAAAAAAAAACCATTTACTTTTCACCCCCTCCACATTCATTTCAAATGCCTATCCAGCTCAGCCTTAAATTTATTTGGGCTATCAACTTCCACAACAAGAGATGGAAGTTTGTTCCACCAATCACCTACCAGCTGGTTAAAGGCAAATTTCCACACACTATTCTACAACTGTCTTTCCTCAATTTGAATCTATGCCACCTCAGATTAAAAATCTTGCTCAGGTTTTTAATCTGAGCAAGAGAAAGAATCCCATCAGCATTCAGCTTGCTCAACTCAAGGCCTTATACACCTCAATCAGATCACCTTGCACATGCCTACTCTCTCCAAGCGCTGCAATTTGCAGAACTTAAGCTTTTCTTGGTAAGAGTACCCCTTTGTTCCCCCTCACCAATCTTGTTTCCCTTCTTTGTACTCATTCTAGCAACTCTACATCCTTCCTAAAATGATGCCTCCTGACATGTACACAGTACTCTAAGGGGGTAGCCTGACCACTGCCTTGTACAACAGGATAATCACCTCCCTGTCCCTACTAGCAAAATTCCAATACATCATTAACAAGATTCCATGACCTGCCCTGGCATCTGCATTGCTCAGAGAACTTCATATCTGACTGCACAATTACCGCCCAGGTCAATTCCACTTCCCTGAGTGTAGTATCACACCACTGATGGGCTTCTCTTGGGTTATTGCTACCCATATGCAGTACTTTCATTTGTCAATTTTAAACTTCAGTTGCCATTTCTCAGCGCATTTGCCCAACTTACCTAGTTCCAGTTGAAGTAGCATACTGTCTTTACTGTCGTTAACATCCCTGATAACCTTTGTTCATCTGAAAACTTGGACTTTAAGCCTGATATACCTTCATAAATATCATTGATAAATACACAAAACAACATTGGGCCCAGCACTGAACCCTGGCGAACTCCACTAATAACATTCATCCACGAAAAGCAGTGTCCACTGATTACCACTCTCTGTCGTCTCCCACTCAACCATCCCTGTATCCATTGTAGCAACTTACTCTTAATGCCATACCTCCAATTTGTACAGTAAGACTACTGTACAAATTGGAGGTATGGCATTAAGAGTAAGTCTTCCATGCTCAACAGTGTCAAAAGCTTTCCTGAAATCCAAGTATATGATACTAAAATGTTTTTTGCATCCAGCTCCTTTGTGGCCATATTATAGTATCCAATCAAATTGGTCAGACAAGACCTCCCTTTAACAAACCCATGCAGTCTTGTATAGATGATCCTGCAATGCTTCTTTAGTCAGTGACTCCATTATTTTCCCTAAAACACAAGTAAAACTAACAGGTCTATAGTTACTTGTGTCGCCTTTTGAACTCCCTTTGTGAATTGGTGATACATTTGCACACCCCCAGTCCATGGGACCCCCCCAAGTCCAAAGAAGCTCTCACAATAAAATATATATATTTTTTTCCTGTTTATACTCCAGGACGACAACCAAGTCAGTAGAGTTTACAATAAATCGTCAATATAAATATTTATCGTATTTAGTAGTCACAGGCTTGATCCCCGGTCCACTTAAGGAACGCGTGCTATGCATTCTCGCTCCTGACCACTGGGCTACGTCAGGCCTATATTACGGTTAAAGGTTTGCTTACCTCCTTTAATATAACTAGATTGATCTGGTCCACACCAGGTATCTTTTTTTATGTTTAACTTCAACAATTTATTCTCCACTTTGCTATCATTTATTACAAAATCACTTAGCTCCCTGTTAGAATTTGATCAACTTCTGGAATTCGCATCGTTGAATAACTCCTGATGTGTGAACGTAGATGCAAAATATACATTCAGTTTATCAGCTACCTGAGCATGATCATCAATAGTCAACCATCTATGTTAAGTTGTCCAATCTGATTCATCCCTTTCCTTCTAGATTTCACGTAAGTAAAGAACTCTTTGCTGTTTTTCTTTGTACAGTGCTTCGTATTACGCTATCTAGTTTTACATTACACCTTACACTATCAGTTCGAGATATATACGCTATCAAGTTTTATGTTATAGCTTACACTATTAGTTTGAGATATATATGTTACGCTATTTCTTATCGACTACAATGTGGAGGAGAGTTCAATAATATTGGCGATAACACCGGTGAATTGTTACTTCCAAAAATCACTAGTTAAATTCAAAAAAAAAAGAAGCTAACGAATGCTACTAAACTTATTTAATATCTTTGCAGAACACAATGCAGTTTGTTAATTAACAAAGAGTATGGTAAAAATATCAACACCACTGATTTCTTTACAGTAGCCAAAAATCCACCGACTGTTCTCTTCCACAACCAGAGCACCCTCCTAAATTGGAGTGTTAATGACAATAAAGCAGTGTGCTACTGCAACAAGATCTAAAAAATTTGGGTAGATGGGCTGAGAAGTGGCAACTGAAGTTTAACATTGACAAATGCATGCAAAGTACTGCATTTGGGTAGACGTAACCCCAGAGGAACGTACCAACTGCATGGTACTTAGGGTGCTTTTTTTTTTGTTAGTTGTTGGCGCATCGGCTTCTGTGGCCATAATGTACCTACCAAAGTATTTTCATTTTACTCTGATCCAAGCCCGAGGCAGGATTCGGATCTGCGACCTTTGGGTTGCTAGGCAGGCACTTTACCCACGTGGCTAGCCTGGTCAGCACTTAGGGTGGTAGAAAATGAAAACACCTGGGAGTGATTGTGCAATCAGATATAAAGTTTTCTGAGCAATGCAGACTGCCAGAGCAGGTCATAGGGTATTATCAATTATATACAGGAATTTTGCTAGCAGGGAAAAGGAGGTGATTATTCCTTTGTATAAGGCAATGGTCAGGCCACGCCTCGAGTACTGCGAACAGGTCTGGACCTTCATTTCAGGAAGGATGTAGAGTTGCTTGAGAGTGTACAGAGAAGGGCAACAAGATTGGTGAGGTGGAATGAAGGGGTCCTCTTACCAAGAAAGGCTTAAGTTCTGCAAATTGCAGCAGCTGGAGACTAGGCACCTGCAAGGTGATCTAATCGAGGTGTATAAGGCCTTGAATGAGTTGAGCACGCTAAATTCTGATGGGATTCTTCCACTTGCTCAGATTACGAACGTGAGAGAGCATAAATTCAAATTGAGGAAAGACAGTTGTAGAATAGATGTGCAGAAATTTGCCTTTAGCCAGCAGGTGTTTAATTGCCGGAACAAAACTTACATCTGTCATTGTGAAAGTTGATAGCTTAAATAAATTAAGGGAGGAACTGGACAAATTTTTAGAAGGAATGGTTGTGTGAAATTGTTTTTTTTGGCTCATGCTACATAAGCTGATATGCTTGCTTTCTTGCATTATATGCCTCTATTACTATGACATTAAGTTTATGCACTACCAGCTTCCTGCAAAAAACTGAGGCTTTGGACGTATACTGTATGTAGTGTTTCTACAGATCAACTTCTGCAAATGCCTTAAATCCTTTGTTAAATTCCAATGAAATTATTCTACTACCCTTCTGGTTATCCTCTTGTGTGGGTCTCCATAATCTTCCAGTGTGCTGCAGGCTTATGGTTGTACTACTGTGCTTCCATTTCAGAACATCACTGACATTCAATTTTGGATAGTGTAGGCTGTCAGCAATTGAGACATCTGATAACACCCCTGCTGAAAGCAGTCAGTTTGGTACACATGCCCTTACAAAAATAAACTAAAATGCATTAAAGGCTTATGCTTCAGATTGCAAGAGAATTGCAAATGCATCATATTAGTACACAGCTAAACTCTGAATTATCAAATTTTTGCAAGGGTAGCACTGTTTAAGTTATATCTCATATTGTGAATACTTTCAACAAGTTGCCATGATATTAGCATTAGCAAAGGCACATGATGCAAGAAAGCAAACTTATATAGTAGTAACCAAAAAAAAAAAAAGAAAAAAAAAAATCCCTCATTTCACCCATCCACTCACTCCAAATGTTTTTCAAGTTCTGCCTTGAATCTATTTAAGCTTTCAAACTTCTGCAATGACAGATGGAAGTTTGTTCCAGCAATCAACCACCCGCTGGATAAAAGCAAACTTCCGCACATCTATCCTACAACCATCTTTCCTCAATTTGAATTTATGCCCTCTCAGGTGATTATTCTGAGCAAGAGGAAGACTCCCGTCCACATTGAGCATGCTCAAACCATTCAAGGCCCTATACACTTCAACCAGATCACCTCGCAGGTGCCCCAGTCTCCAGACACTGTAATTTGCAAAACTTAAGCCCTCGTATCATCTGCAAACTTGGACATTAAGCCTGATATACCATCATCAATATATTATAAATGCAGAAAACAACAATGGACCCAATACTGAACCCTGAGGGACTCCACTAATAACATTCCACGAAGAGCAGTGTCCATTGATTACCACTCTCTGTCTTCTCCCACTCAACCACCCCTTTATCCATAGCAGCAATTTGCCTCCAAAGCCACACGGCTCCAATTTGTGCAGGAGTCTTCCATGTGCAACAGTATCAAAGGCTTTTCTAAGATCCAAATATATGATATCAAAGTTATTCTTTGCATCCAGTTCCTTTGTGACTACATCATAGTATCCAATCAAATTAGTCAGACAAGACTACCCCTTAACAAACCATGCCGGGTCCAACTATAACTGAAGTCTTGTCTAGATGATCCTGCAATGCTTCTTTAACCAGTGCCTAAATTAATTTCCCTGAAACAGAAATTAAACTAACAGGTCTGTAATTACCTGTCTCTCTTTGATCCTCCTTTGTGGATTGGGGTCACATTTGTACATCTCCAGTCCATGGGTATCTCCACTGAGTTGCTCTCATAATTATGGCTAAGGGTTTGCTTACTTCCTTTTCTGCCTCCTTTAATATAACTGGATAGATTCCATCCACCCCAGGTGCCTTTCTTGTGTTTATCTTCAACAATTTCTCGTCCACTTTACTCTTAGTTATTACAAGATTATCTAGCTTACTGCCAGAGTTGAATACACCTCTGGCATTCCCCTCCCTGAATAACTCCTCATGTGTGAATGTCGATGCAAAATATTCATTTAGTTTGTTAGCTACCTGAGCAGGATCATCAACAGTTGACCCATCAATATCAAGTGGACCAATCTGATTCATCCCCTTCCTTCTAGAGTTTACATAAGTAAAGAACTCTTTGCTGTTTTTCTTTGCTTCCTTTGCCAAAGATTTCCCATAATCTGCCTTCACCTGCCTAACCTCCTATGTAACTTGGTTTCAGACCAGCTTATATCTATCATAGGCTTCTGTGTCACATGTTAATTTATATGTATCCCATGCATTTTTCTTCTCTGTCACATGTCTAATTAGTTCATCTGACATCCATTTAGGCCTAAATCTTGAACAATATTTCTTTGTTGGTATGAAAAGCCTAGTAGCTTCCAAGATTAATTCTTTGAATGCTTCTCATTTTGAATTTGCTGTTGGTAACATCATCAGTTGATTCCACTGTATAGAATTTAAATACTGTCTCAGACCACCGTAGTCACCTTTACAAAAGCAAAAACCCTTCCCTTTACCCTTGATGGTAATTACCTCTGAGTAAATCCTACTTTAGCACACTGTGATCACTGCCACCTAGTGGTTCCTTTATCTGCAGATTCTCGATGCATGAAGAATCACTACTGATAAACAGATCAAGAGTATTACTCCCTCTAGTTGCCTCCCGAACATGCTTCTGTAGAAAACAATCATCCAATAAATCCACAAAAGCCCTTCTATAGTGTGTGAGTGACCAACCCACAAATTCCAGTCAATATCCGGGAAATTAAAATCGCCCATTATAAGACACTCTAATTTACTGGCTCACTATTTCTCTGCACAATTGCTCATTATACTCATCAGATTCATTAGGCCTATAACACACACCAACTCATTTTTCCTTTCTCAGGGCTTATGTCACACCAAACAGACTCAACATTGCATTGTCCACCCACATCAATTGGATGCACTTCCTTCGATTATGTGTTTCTTAACTAACAGCATAACCCCTCCTCTCTATCCTTTCTGTACACATTGTACTCCCCAAATTCCAGTTCTGCATTGCTTATGTCTGTGTGACACCATGTCTCTGATATCCCAACAATATCTGCCTTTGATGTCTTGACTAACACTTCAAGCTCATTGAATTTATTAACTATACCCCTAGCATTGGTGTACATGCAAGTATACATGCACCTGTTTCTACTCTTAGTTACCCTAACACAGCCCATGTATTTACTTGTTCCACTATGACTCCTAGCAGTCCTGGAAATTCCCATTGCCTTGCTTTCCAGGCTGCTGCTCATAATCTGCCTTCGCCTGCCTAACTTCCTTTGTTACAGACCAGGTTATATCTATCATAGGCTTCTGTGTCAGAAGCCTATGATAGTGTGTGAGTGACATGATGCAAGAAAGCAAATGATAGTGTGTCTAAGCTCCATGTCTAATTAGTTCACCTGACATCCATTTAGGCCTAAATCTTGAACAATATTTCTTTCTTGGTATGAAAAGCTTAGTATCTTCCAAGATTAATTCTTTTAATGCTTCCCATTGAAATGCAATGCTGCACATTGCATTTCAATAGAAGTGTTGCAGGGCTGAATTGATCGACAAGGCTCTCATCATATACTTCCTCCTATCGTGTCTGGGCAGAATTACAGATACTTTCAAATTCAACCCTAACTGACGGCTTTTTTTTTAGCATTGTCTTGTACTTGTTAAGTAACGCTTCACCAAAAGGAGACGATTCTTGTTACTTATTCTCAGTGGATACCACCACTCAGACGGCACTGTTTCAGTGAAAAATGGCTCGGTGGGTGGGTAGGTACCCTAGTGATGTAATGATGGCAAAACAGTAATGAAGTATAACTCCACAATATGAGAGATGCCTGATGGTATATAAGATGAATTAAGACTAAAATGCATTAAGGTCTTATGCCTCAGGCAGCAAGAGAATTAGACTACACACAAGTAAGTGCAAATGCATCATATTAGTTCACAGCTAAACTCTCAATTAACAAATTTTTGCAAAGGTGGCAACGTTTAAGTTATATCTCATATTGTGAATACCTTCACAACGAGTTGCCATGATATCACCAGAATTTAATCTCATATTGTGTATTCACAATATGAGATATAACTTAAACGATGTTACACAAGTTAGTTGTTTTTACTACATAAAAACAACTAACTTGTGTAGCTCATTCAACTTCCTTATACAGTGGATTCCGGTTATTTGGGCCACTGGTTATTCGGGGCAGCCGTTTATTTGGGGCAAATCTTAAAAAACAGAACCTAATCAAGAAAATAGCCAGGGTTTACTTCGCTTAATTGGGACAACATGTCGTTTAATCAAGGCAGGAGACCGCAGCGCTGGAGATTACCCTACGACTGTCTCCAACCATAATACATGGTTCGGTCGGATTTCTGGTGGTCATGACCATAAAACAATAAGCAGTCACCTGTTTATTGGGCTTTTCTGTTAGTGCAATCTATCAAATGGATAGTAAACTCGATCTTACTGAATTTGCGATAATACCGATAACTGGGATTCTGTGGGTTATTATGATGAAATTACACTTCCATGACATCTTCAATCATATAAAAAAATTAATTTTCATAATCTTCTCTTCATTCCTATTTTTAAAGCTTCATAACTTGTTACTCCGTTCTCACTTGCGCATATATCGTGTTACTTGCAATTTGTGTGCCGTGTTTTTTGTTATTGATTTCTTATCTTTTTACTGTTTTAAATCCCACGCACAAATCTCAGTGAACAGAAATGTCAACTAGTTAGTATGTACATATTACAGTACGTATTAATTATTCCGATTATCACGTATGTTCTTCCGATTTTCAGGTATCATTTATTTTTTTAATTGTTAAGGTAATAAAGGGTAAATTTGTGCTTAATATATCTTTACTTTTATAGCCTGTGGATAATATTCCTCCTATTTTCGCTAATTAGAAATTAGAATCGCTATTTAATAGAATTAAAATTCAATTCACAAACGTGATCACAATGACCGGTGTTTACTGCACATCGTATAGTGAACGGTACTTTACTGTGGTGAGTCCATTGTAACTTGATTTGATTGTACAGTGAACCAGTTTTAAAGCTGGGGGTCCTTGTATTTTTAACTATTTACATGAAACTTCAGATAATTGGGGCAGCCGCTTAATCGCGCCAAAATGCACTAGTCCCGATGTGTCCCAAATAACCAGAATTGACTGTATATTCCATTTTTAATCATTTGTTTATCTGCGATGGTCCAATGGACTATGAAAACAGGGGAGTCAATTTGAATACTTTTTTGGAGGATAGTGTATCTAGCATCTCTTTAAAAGTCAATCAATTCTACTGCAGCAAGTATACTATAGCATTTTGTCATCTGATTCAAGTTCACTTCTAAATGCAATTTTAACTAACAAATAGTGAACAAAAACAGCATTATATCACAAAGTAATGGAAGTTAAAATAAACTAGCATTGCAATTAAGCTGAATAAATGAAACCACTGTGCCATCTGTAGTTTCATTAATTACTTCAAGAGCTATCTTGTAAAAAAGCCAACTTGCAAAAAAAGGAATTTAGATAACATAGAAAACTAAAAAGGATAACACTTTGAAACTAATGGTTACATATTATGACTTCTTTGGCTAGCTCATTCATCTGGTCATATTTTTCCCTTAAATTTTTTTCTTTGTGAATATGTGAACAAAAACATGATATGCTTACAAAATGTGCAGGGATCACTAGGCTAAAAAGTTGCAGGCTGCTGATCTACAATCGAAGTATGTCAACTTTATTAGCTTGGATAAAAAAAAAATCTTTCAATTTTGTTTTCTAAATACTTTTCATTGTATCTTAATAGGCTGTTTCAACAAATTTTTGTACTTAGGAAGATCATTTGAAATAAAACCAAAAATGTGTTATCATTATGATAATCTTGAGTGTACCGATGACAATTTCACCCTAATTATATATATTTTTAAAGATTTTAACTGAAGCAGTTTTAATAAATTTAATCTTAAAAATTCTACAAGATAACATTTATCTCTAAACTGGCTAAAATTTTTGAACTGCAAGAAGAACTTACCACTTCTTCTTCAGGAATACGATAGCCATCTTGTTCAATACCAACTTTCGAACCTTTACAACCAATACTTTTCTTGATAACAATTAGCTCATCACTGATAGCAAAATTTAGTTGTCTTTCCATATCAGTTGGACTGAGATTATGAACACGTTTCATATAATTTGATAATCTGTCAAAATTAGGAATTTGCTTTTGTTGTCGAATGAAGGCAACAGCATCCCAGAGATGTAAGACAGTCTGTGAACAAGCCAATCTTCGTCTGACTTTTGACATGATTCTGCAATATGAATGTTAAGAATGATACAAAGGCATTTGAAATAGTCAACCAAAGTTCTTCAATAAGATCAACAAAGATTATTTATCGATAATTCTTTCTAAACAATATTAATGGTATGCTGAAAGTCAATAATTTTATTAGAACTAAAAAATATAATTTATCAAATATTAGAAACCAATATTACCATAAACTCATTTACTTCACCATTTTTACTTGACAGGCATACACTTATGTGATATTTCATTTGCTGAACATTTCATCCAAAGCTTTTCCCCTCATGAGACATTTCTCACCACACCTGGTTACTTCAACATTAAATTCAAGGATTTTCACTCAACATTTCTGAATACTTCTTGTGCATTAAGTGGCATTTTGGTGGTATATACAGTGTAGTGATTTTCCTAGCAATAGTTTAGGATTAAAATCCACTGAAGAGTAACAAGATATATTTAATTTTTTTTTTCTACCACTTTGATTATACTAAAATTTTAGTATAATTACCTATAGACAATAAAATTGCCACTATACTTATTACTGCAAAAACAGTAAATAAATAAATAAATTGTTTAAATATAAGATAGATTACCATACCTTTTTGTAGGAACATTCTTCGCCCAATGATCACTTCAAATTTATCCACTTAATATAATATAAAATATCTAAGTTATAATGCAAAAACATCCTTATTAAAAGATTGTTAATTTATACGTTTTTTTATAAAACTAATCTTGTCTTCAATTCCCATTGTCTACTTACTGCCTCCAAGGAAGAGTAAAGCATAGCCGATGCACATCAATGTACCCCAAACTAAACCCATCAGTAATGATAGACTAGAAACAGAAGACAATTGTCAAACTATATTAAAAACTGTACTAAAATATTTTAGACTAGACTTTTTAATTGCACTATTCACACATGCGCGTAAAGGCCCACAAGTCCGAAATTTCAGACTCTTGGGCCTTTACGCGCATGTGTGAATAGCGCGATTCACATTGGTTAACGAAAATAATCTGGTTGTGGTGCACTAATTTTAAACTATAAGAGAGTGGATTTTGTTAAATTCTTGTTAAATCACTTTAATTCTTTTGAGCATGGTTTATAACCGAAATAACCTGGTCATGTATTAAGAAGTCTAGTCAAAAAAATTTTAATACAGTTTTTAATATAGTTTGACGATTGTCTTCTGTTTCTAGTCTATCATGCTGATGGGTTTAGTTTGGGGTAGATTGATGTGCATCGGCTACGCTTTACTCTTCCTTGCTGGCAGTAAGTAGACATTGGGAATTGAAGACAAGATTAGTTTTATATAAAACTGTATAAATTAACAATCTTTTAATAATTATATTTTGTGCATTATAACTTAGATCTTTTATATTATATTAACCGGATAAATTTGATATGAGTGTCGGGTGAAGAATGTATGGTAATCTATCTTATATTTAACCCATCCATTCGTTTGAAATACCTGTCCAGCTGTGCCTTAAATTTATTTAGGCTATCAACTTCCACAACAAGGGATGGAAGTCTGTTCCACCAACAAACTACCTGCTGGCTAAAGGCAAATTTCTGCACAAAACATTCAAGGCTTTATACACATCTATCAGATCACCTCGCCGGTGCCTAGTCTCCAGACTGTAATTTGCAAAACTTAAGCCTTTCTTTGTAAGAGCAACCCTTTGTTCCATTCACTAATCCTGTTGCCCTTCTCTGTACTCGTTCCAGCAACTCTACATCCTTCTTGAAATGAGGCCTCCAGACCTGTATACAGTACTCAAGGTGTGGCCTGACCATTGCCTCCTTATCCCTGCAAGAAAAATTCCTGTATATCATTCACAAGACACCATGAGCTACTCTTGCAGCCTGTCTGCATTGCTCAGAGAATTTCATATCTGCCTGCACAATTACCCCCAGGTCCTTTTCATTCTCTACCACTGTCATTGTAGTACCACAGAGTTGATACGTTGCTCTGGGGTTGCAGTTTCCCATATGTAGTACTTTACATTTGTCAATGTTAAACTTCATTTGCCACCTCTCAGCCCATCTGCTCAACCTTTCCAGATCCTGTTGCAGCAGCATAGGATCAGTAGTGTCTTTAACAACCCTGCCAACCTTTGTATCGTCTGCAAACTTGGACATTATGCTTGATATACCATCATCAATAATATTTATAAATACAGAAAACAATAATGGACCCAACACTGAACCCGAAGGGACTCCACTAATAACATTAGTCCACGATGAGCAGAGTCCATTGATTACCCCTCTGTCTTCTCCCCCTCAACCATCCCTTTATCCATAGCAGCAATTTTCCTCCAATGCCACACTGCTCCAATTTGTGCAGCAGTCTACCATGTGCAACAGTATCAAAAGCCTTTCTAAGATCCAAATATATAATATCAAAGTTATTCCCTGCATCCAGTTCTTTTGTCACTACATCATAGTATCCAATCATATTGGTCAGGCAAGACTTTCCCTTAAGAAAACCATGCTATGTCCAAGCTATAACTGAAGTCTTGTCTAGATGATCCTGCAGTGCTTCTTTAACCAGTGTCTCCATTAATTTTCCTGGAAGAGAAGTTAAACTCACAGGTCTATAATTACTTGTGTCAGCCTTTGATCCTCCTTTTTGAATTGGGGTCACATTTGCACATCTCCAGTCTATGGGTACCTCCCCTGAGTCCAAGGAAGCTCTCATAATTATGGTTAAGGGTTTGCTAACTTCCTTTGCTGCCTCCTTTAATGTAACTGGATAGATCCCATCCGCCCCAGGTGCCTTTCTTGTGTTTATCGTCAACAATTTCTCCTCCACTTTACTCTCAGTTATTACAAGATTATCTAGCTTACTGCCAGAGTTGAATACACATCTGGCATTCCCCTCCCTGAATAACTCCTCATGTGTGAATGTCAATGCAAAATATTCATTTAGTTTATTAGCTACCTGAGCAGGTTCATACCAGTTGAACCATCGATATGAAGTGGACCAATCTGATTCATTCCCTTCCTTCTAGAGTTTACATAAGTAAAGAACTCTTTGCTGTTTTTCGTTGCATCCCTTGCCAAAGATTTCTCGTAATCTGCCTTCGCCTGCCTAACCTCCTTTGTAACTTGGTTACAGATCAACTTATATCTATCATAGGCTTCTGTGTCATGGGTCTTCTGTGTCACGCTTCTGTGTGTCTCATTAGTTCATCTGACATCCATTTAGGCCTAAACCTTGAACAATATTTCTTAGTTGGTGTGTAAAGCCTAGTAGCTTCCAAGGTAAGTTCTTTGAATGCTTCCCATTTTGAATTTGTTGTTGGTAACATCATCAGTTGGTCCCACTGTACAGAATTTAAATACTGTCTCAGACCATCGTAGTTGCCTTTACGAAAGCAATAACCCTTCCCTTTACCCCTGATAGTAGTTACCTCTTTGAGTAAATCCCACTTCAGCACACTGTGATCACTGTCACCTAGTGGTTCCTTTATCTGCAGATTCTTAATTCATGAAGCATCACTACTGATAATCAAATCAAGAGTATTACTCCCTCTAGCTGCCTCCCGAACATGCTGATGTAGAAAACATTCATCCAATAAATCCACAAAAGCCTTGCTAGTGTGTGAGTGACCAGCCCCCAAATTCCAGTCAATATCTGGGAAATTAAAATCCTCCATTATAAGACACTCAGATTTACTGGCCCAATCTTTTTCCGTGTACAGTTTCTTATTATACTCATCAGAGTCATTAGGCCTAAAGCACACTCCTACTCTCAATTTTGATCTCCCAATGCTTATATCACACCAAACTGACTCAACACTGCACTGTCCAGCGATGTCGACTGGCTTCACTTCCTTGGATTTTCATTGGATTAGTACTATTTCACTTCCTTGGATTTGTACAACGTCTACAGAAAGGATAGACAGGATAGGAAGGGAGGAGGGGTTATGCTATTAGTTAAGAAACAAATAGCATAACCCCTCCTCCCTTCCTATCCTATCTATCATTTCTGTAGATGTTGTACTCCCCAAATTCCAGTTCTGCATTCCTTATATCTGTGTGTCACCACGTCTCTGATATCCCAACAATATCAGCCTTTGATGCTTTGAGCAATACCTGAAATTCATCACATTTATTAACCGAACTCCTAGCATTGGTGTACACGCAAGTATCCTGTTCGCATTCTTAGATACCCTAACACAACCCATGTGGTTACTTGTACCGCAATGACTCCCAGCAGTCTCTGAAATATCCTGCATCTTGTATTCCAGGCTTCTGCTCATTCTAATAGAAGCAGTGCAAGAATCACTTTCACCTCTGCCAGTGGCTACTGTTAATCTATTAGTCCTTGTATCTCCCCCAAGCTAGCAGTTTTCCGACCCATCTAACACTGCCTCGATAACATCAGCAAATATTCTTGCACCCTTTCTATTTAAGTGTATCCCATCCCTGTAGAAGCAGTGAAGTCACCAGTGCCGATTCTGCAGCTGCAGAGAAATTTTGTGATTTGTTGGAAAAAATTATTGGTGAAGGCAGCTATTGAATGCAGCAAATTTTTAAAGTTGAAGAGACTGCTCTGTATTGGAAAAAAATGCCGGATCAAACATACATTTCCAAAGAGGAAAATATAATGCCGGGTTTCAAGGCATCAAACATAGGGCACGTTCTTGCTTGGCGCTAATGCAGCAGGATATTACAGATTAAAAAACTGCTCGTGTACCATTCCGGACATCCTCCTGAATTTAGGGGCATCAATAAAGCCACCTACCCATGCAACTTCGATCGACACAGAGAGCATGGATAACAACATCTCTCTTTGAGGATTGATTTAAATGCTGCTTCATTCCTGAGGTTGAAAAATATTGTAAAGACAACGAAGTTCCTTTCAAGAATTTGCTTCTATTTTATTTGCTTCTTAGATAATGCTCCTGGACATGTTACGCATCTAGATGATTTTAATTCGAAATTGAGAGTCATATTTCTACCGCCAAACACAACTTCACTCATCCAACTTATGGATAAGGTGCTATTTTGAATTTAAAAGCATACTATTTACACACAGAATTTGCTCAGGTATTGTCTGCAGTAGAGAAAAATATTACGTTAAGAGACTTTTGGAAATCTTACAATATTTACCACGGCATCTTAAACATTAAGCATCTTAATTCTGGGGGCCGAAATTACTAAAAGTTGTTTAAATGGGGCATGGAAGAAAATATGCCCATGGCACATAAAAGGCTCTGAAGGATTTGAAAAAGATGAACCATACGAAGCAGTTACAGACAAGATTGTAAAGGTTGCAGAGCTACTTCAGTTGGAAGTTAATGCCAAAGACGCGGAGGAGTTAATAGAAGAAGAATATTTACCACGGCATCTTAAACATTAAGCGTCTTAATTCTGGGGGCCGACATTACTAAAAGTTGTTTAAATGGGGCATGGAAGAAAATATGCCCATGGCACATAAAAGGCTCTGAAGGATTTGAAAAAGATGAATCATACGAAGCAGTTACAGATAAGATTGTAAAGGTTGCAGAGCTACTTCATTGGAGGTTAATGCCAAAGACGTGGAGGAGTTAATAGAAGAAGAGAAGGAATTATCTAATGAAGAACTTGCTGACTTGCAGGCAGTGAAAGAAGAAAATGCTGACGAAGCTCAAGATGAACCAAATGAGGAGCCGAGAAGCTTCATTGCCAGAGAGATGGCAATGGCATTTTGTGCAATTGCATCGGCAATGGAGAGGTTTTAGAAGATGGATCCTGACAGCCAACGATTCTTAAAAGTTAACAGAGGGGTGAATGATATGCTTGCTTGCTACAAAGAAATCTACGATGAAAAGAAAAAAGCCACCGTCCAGTCATCCATTAATATGTTCTTTCACAAGGTTGAGTGGCTTCTAAATCTCCACAGCCCTCAACCTCCGCAGCGGCGTACTTATCAGCTGAAGACGTCGATTCTGGCAACAATGCGTGAGAGGTAAAACTTACTGATATTATGCCTGTCTCTTTTTTTTTTTAATTTTATAATTTTGAAATTTTTTAAATTGCATGTTTTTGTAATTTTTCTTGCGCATGAGATAAAAAATTGAATAAATACAATAAATAATTCTATTTATATGTTCGTTGGGCGTTTTTTTAAATTCAATCAATTCAGCGAACACAGTTGCGACTGCTGCAGAAGCATAGGGAAATTTCCCGACTTACGTAGCGTTCCGTGGAACACACCCTTCTGTAAGTCGGGTAGTTCTGTAATTTGAAAGAAAGCTCACACAATTTAAATGTCATACAAATAATCAAATTTAGGAGAATGCTGTATTTATCTATATATATATAATTGAACAGAAAAAAAAAAAATAATAAATAAAACAAAAAAAAAAAAAAAAGAACCCACACATTTATATAACAATTATACTAAAACTTGTTTTTTTTTTTTTTTTTTTTTTAAACAAACTTCCTGTCATATTTTTACATTCTACTTTCGGCATTTATACATTCAACACACTATTTCTTGCATTCATTCACTTATCCAGGCACACACTTTTACACTCTTACATTCACACAGCCCATTTCACTCAGACTCCAGTCATTTGCTAATTTTACTCAATTTCCACATTTACTCTTTCAGCACTCACCCCTTCTCACACACTCAGAGGCATAAATTATCTCACTCACCCTTCCCTGGCATTTCCTTACATACTCTCACCTTTACATTCACTCCAGTTCTCATTCATATTAGCACACTTCAGAAACTTGCAGCTTACTAGTTTTTTCCAGCTGACAGCTAACCCTGGCTGCATGTCTATACCAGTCTCTTTAAAGTCCTTTCCACGAGTGTTGTCATGGTTGGGAACCCAGTCTGTTTTGGTTGGCTGTATGCTATGATGAGGGCAGTACCAGCTGCCTTTATTCCCATCAGTCACATTTGGTTATTTTCCTACTTCTATGGTCCACTGGCAATGAACCAAAGGAGTCCCCAGGGGCAGGGCATCAATTCTGGTAAAGTCCAGGTAATTTCTGAGTCAATTCAGGTATGTTCAGTCGTGTAGAGATTTTGTCATTCACTGGGCATGGGGAGGGAAATGGGCTGGTTATATATCTGGTCTATTGATTTGCTATAGGGACTGGTTGAAGAGCCTGTCTCGGCTTCTTTTGCAAGAGCAACACAACCTGCTTTGATTTGTTTTAGCTGCTCTGAAGGTTCAAAGCCTTCAAAATTACAAATTAAATGAGGGACAAGTTTCTGCCACACATGATTCAAGCAGTCTTTTGTAACATCATTCCAGGCTTCTACAATCATATCAATTTTTTATAATTATAATAATTGGCTAGTGGGGGGGAAATCGCTCCACTGTGAATAACACTGGAAACTCGTTTATTGTAAAAATAAAATAATAATAATGCAATTTGACACGATAACTTTGTTAGGAGTGGTTTTTTTTTCAACAGCATTCAAATGTGCAGTGTGCAGTTTTTGTTGTAATATTACTCACTTAGTTGCTAACTAGAAAAAGGAGTCTTCCATGTGTATCATTTTGTTTCTTTCCTATTTTGTGATATAAGAAGACTTTCGTTTAGCCCTCAATCACACCTAAAAATCTGAAAAATCTCTAGGGAATATGGTTAAAATGATCAATTCATCTATAGGTTTTTTTTTAGAGTACCAACAATCATAAAAATAAATCCTTATGTACAAATATTGATAAATTCAAAATAGGTTAACTGGTATCTTTCTTGCTTGTCGAAACAAACATACCAAATAATCTGCATGCCATAGTTTCACTCAGTGAACATATTACTGAGAAGTCAGAGGTGTAGAGATGAGACAAACAAATCCTTCCATTTTAAAGTAATACCTATCTCACAGAATCCAACTAGCTGATAACATATTGAATAATGAAGTTTACTCAGAGCAATCTTGGTTTTTCTGACCTTGGCTAACAGCACAAGTATAGAGCATACTGAACAGCCATATTACTGAATGACTGAAACTTCCTGTGATGCTCTGACAGCAGGAAAACATCCTTATTGCAAATGGTTTGAAATCTTAATATCTCTTAGATAACCTGATTACTTTAATGACACAGATGTGGAACCTTTCAAGCAGAGGAACCCACACAATGGAATAATTAGCAACTTTGGTAGTTCTTGTGTGTCTTAATACTGATTATGCAATTTGTTTTTCTTAATTTTTATTTATTTGCTATTCAAGTTCTCTGATTTTCATGAACTTGATTTTTTATTATTTATTCATCAATAAACTGAAAATTGGGTTTCAGTAGCCAAGGGGAAAACTAAATTTTCTACAAAATGCACTAATCTCATATTGCAAAGTAAATCACCACAAGCTGCCCACTGCATCTGTATTTTGAATATTAAAAGCACTGCTTTCGAGGGAGAAGTAAGCTGTTATATGATATACATGCCATTACCCATACATCCATTTTAGTGCTGATTGCCATTCATCAATGGGTAAGAAGACAATTAATGAAGCATTACTGACAACAGAATTAGAATACATACTTTTCCAATATGCAAAATTATGCAAAGAAGCAAGCTAATGTAACGCGTCAGATAAAAAAAAATAATAATAAAAATCGAATAAATCAAACATTACCAGTGACACATCTCTCATTTTTATCCCTCTTCATTTTCAACTTCCAACCATTCTCCCAACTCCACTAATCACTTGGAGGTCTTTGACTTTCTCTCTTTGCAACTTGACTTTTTCCAGTCCAACTTTCCTAACAGCAAGGTAATTTTCCTTGGTGATTTTAATATTCACAACTCCAGCTGGCTTCCGTTTTCTAGTCACACCGACCAAGCCGGTCGAGATGCTGAGGCTTTTGCAATTACTAATGAGCGTGCACAGATTGTTCATTTACCTACAAGAATATGGGACAATCCTAAACATTCAGCCAACACGCTTGATCTTTTTCTCATAAACAACCCTTCTAAGTACATGGTCGAATTGAGTGGTCCTTTAGGCACCTCAGATCACAACTTGGTGATTGTCTCTTCTCCAATGGAGCCTTTATCTCATGTCTATTCCAAACCTCATGTTGTTTCGCATTACAAGAATGCAAAATGGGATGACCTGCGAGATTTCTTTTCTTCTTTTCCTTGGTTAGATTACTGTTTCAAAACTTCTGATGTCAACGTTTGCTCAGATCTTGTCAGTGAAATTATTCTTGTAAGAATGGAATCCTTTATTCCACACTCCACTTTAAAATCTCGTCCTTATAAACCTTGGTTTTTCAAGGTTTTCGTAATTGGCTTGTTTCCAATTCTTCAGTATCATTTTCTGCCTACACCAAAGCTCGCAACAATTGTAAAGCAGTTATTAATCAGTCCAAACTAGATTTTGAACAGGCTAAGAGTAGAAAACTTGCTTCATGCCCTAAAGGTAGCCTTGCATTCTGGTCTCTTCTCAAAGCAACTGCCCGCAAATTTTGCCCATCTCTGCTCCCACCTCTGTCAAAACCAGATGGTTCTGTTGTCACTTCGTTTAAGGATAAAGCTGACCTGCTAGCATCCCATTTTTCTTCCAACTCATGTATTAATGATCTTGGTAAAACACCTCTCACCAACCATTCCCAACAATCTTTATTCAATGCCTCCTATGATCTTGATGCTAAGAAAGCTCCAGGTCTTGATGGTATTTCCCCACTTGTTCTCAAAACCTATGCTCCTGAACTTACTCCTGTTCTTTATAACCTTTTTTTTCATTTTCTTATTCCAAAGGTGTTTTTTATTCTGTTTGGAAATTTACTCGTATCCAGCCAGTTCCTAAAAAGAGTGACAAATCCCTCTAATCCAATTATTATCCATTTCCAATTACTTCTCTACTCTTTCTAAAGTAATGGAGAAATCAATTAAACGCCAACTCTTAAACTACCTAGAAACCTTCTGTCTGATCAATGATCCCCCAGTATGGATTCCATCAGTGTTGATCCATTGGTGATATTCTGGCTTATGTTACCCATTTTTGGACAAATTCAATGGAAAAGTTTGGTGAAACACAAGCAGTTGCTCTCAACATCTCAAAGGCTTTCGATAGTGGTTTGGCGTAAAGGTCTCCTAAACAAGCTTCCATCTTATGGTTTGCCAACTGTTTTTTGTAATTGGTTATCCAGTTTTCTCTCTGATTGCTCAGTGAGGGTGACAGTAGATGGCTCTCTATCTTCTAACTTCTCCACTAATGCCTGGTGTCACCCAAGGTTCGGTTCTTTCCCCCAATCTTTTCCTCTTGTATATAATGACCTTCTTCCATTGACTTGAAATCCTATCCATAGTTTTGCTGATGATAGCACATTGCATTCCACTTTCCATTTTGATGAAACCTTGCCCTGCCCAATCAGCTTCAACTTCTCAAATATCCACTACCAATTCCTTAAATGCCGATCTCCAGGTAATTCTCCAGTGGGGGCAGAGACAACTTGGTTGATTTCATTCCTTCTAAAACTCAGTCTTGTCTTATATCTCGCAAAAAGGATTCTTCTGCTTCTATGCTTATCTTTGATGACTTTCCGATTTCTAGGCAAGTTGATATATCTCTTTTATGATTACCATGACTTCTAATCTTTCCTTGGCAGAAGCATATTACAAATATTGCTTCCTCTACATCTAAAAAACTTGGTTTTCTCTTTCGCTCTTGACGTTACTTTTCTTCCTAACAGCTGTTCACTCTGAACAAATTGCAAATCCGCCCTACAATGGAATATTGTTCCCACCTCTGGGGCAGTGTTCCCAAAACCTCTCTCAGGCTTCTAGATTCCATTCAGAAGAGAGCAGTTATGCTAATTAATAACTCATCTCTAACAGTCTCTCCACTCTCTGTCTCATAGACTTACTGTTTCTGCTGCATGCCTTTTCTACAGATACTTCCACGAGCACTGTTCTTCTGAATTGGCTTCTTTAATTCCCGCTCTCTCTTTCAAAACAGTCTGAACACGTGCCACCACCAGCCAACATCCATTTGCTGTCCAACTTGAACCAACTTTTCATCTTCATCGTTTATTCATTCAACTGCCATTTTCTGGTACAACATTCCTTCATATGTATTTCCTGAAAATTACAGTCTACAGAAGTTCAAGTCTAATGTCAACAAATATTTTCTCAACCTCCAAACCAAGCACAGTACTGAGTACTATAGGTTATAATACCTCTCGTGTTTGGGGTTTTCATAAAAAAAAAAGAAAAAAAATACTTCTCTCTTCATTCCCTTATCAAATTTGAAAGCTCTTCTCCATACTCTTTCCAACAGGACCACATCTTTAAAATGTGATCTCCAAGCCATTTGAAATATTCAAGATGCAACCTAACCAGTGCTTTGGTTAGGTTGCATCTTGAATGTTGTAATGGAACAATCACATCTGTTAGCAAGATTCCAATATATATTTCAATATCACGATATGCAAATAGTGTCAAAGTTTATTTATAGTAAAATCTGCAAGCATATCAGAAGGTTATAAAACATTACTGCAAAAGGGTAGGAAAAAAGCCTCGTGTGTAATTAGCCAACAGCAACCAAGTTTTTGGCATTTGCATCAATGTCATAATGCAAAGAAAATCACAACAATCTTCAAGATCTTCACTAATTGTCTACTTTTTATTATTATTATTAGCTATATGGTGCAAGGAAGCCTGAGGCTTATGCTGCACCAGCCCAAAAAAAAAAAAAAAAAAAAAATCCTGAGTTATCCTGAGAGAGAGAGAGAGAGAGAGAGAGAGATAGAGAGAGAGAGAGAGAGAGAGAGAGAGAGAGAGAGAGAGAGAGAGAGAGAGAGAGAGAAAAGAAAGGAATCACCAAGAAAGAGAAGAATGATGATATTCAGCTCATGACCTTGGGTGTGCCAAGCCCATACTCACCAGATGCGAGCACCTGGGGTTAAATTTTATGCACTAATGAGGTGCTGATCATCACAGAAATAGCTGCATGGGTAATGATTCAAATGAATAGCAGCATACTGCTTCACTGGAGGAGGATGCTCTTCATCTTAATGTAGGTACAACACTAAGCCAAATTTGATGACTTGCTTTGCAAGAGGAGACCATTTTGCAACAAATGCTTACTCTTGTTATTCCCAGTACTGAGACTCGAGCTCCTCTTGTATAGTAATATTTTATATCTTTCATGTGCCTTAAACATTTGCTCTAAATTTTATTCCACTGAAAATCATGCATATCCCTATGATATAAAGCAGGTGGGTAGAAAATACACAGAGAATGCCATGTGTACAATTCAGGATGAAAATGGAAAGACAATTAAAGACCTTAAGTGGCTTTGAAAATGGAATCATAGCTGATGATGGATGAACAGATATGAGTATCTCAGAAACTACAACTATTTCACCTTGTCACGGATGGTATAGTTAAGTGGGCTCAGAAACACCAATACTGGGATTGGAGAACTGGAAAAACATCATTATGACAAATCTCAGTTCCCGCTATTTTCACACTGATGGGAACACTAGAATACAATGATGAGCCAAAACATTATGACCAGTGAGTCGTTATGTAAATCGAAGCAACTGCAGGTAAACTAGCATTAGTAGAGGCATTTGATGCAAGAAAGCAAGCTTATGCAGCATTAGCCAAAAAAAAAAAAAAAACCCCACTTCCACTTCACCCCTCTGTTCGTTCGAAATACCTGCCCAGCTGAGCCTTAAACTTATTTAGGCTATCAACTTCCACAACAAGGGATGGAAGTCTGTTCCACCAACCAACTAGGCGCCTCCGTAGCCAGGTGGGAAGGAGCAGCAGTGCGTAGCACCCGCTTCTTGATTAGACCGGGGTTCGAGCCCGTCACCACCAAATACGGAGGATGCGGAAAGGTCAGGGAATGACCACCGCATATCCCAGAGCAATATGGCCTTAGTTGCTAATGCTCCTAAAAACCAAATAACACCATAACACCAACCAACTACACGCTGGCTAAAGGCAAATTTCTGCACATCTGCCTTTCCTCAATTTGAATTTATGCCCTCTCAGGTGATTATTCTGAGCAAGAGGAAAAATCCCATCAGCATTGAGCATGCTCAAACCATTCAAGGCTTTATACACCTCTATCAGATCACCTCGCTGGTGCCTAATCTCCAGACACTAATTTGCAAAACTTAAGCATTTCTTCGTAAGAGCACCCCTTTGTTCCATTCACTAATCTTGTTGCCCTTCTCTGTACTCGTTCCAGCAGCTCTACATCCTTCTTGAAATGAGGCCTCCATACTTGTATACAGTACGCTGGAGTCCACCCACTCACAAGGCACCAGAGCTGTGAGACAACAACAGGATGCAACCGAAAATTCAAGCAGTGGCAATCCAAACCCGGAAGTAGAACAAAACTCCACCACAGCTATGAATCTAGCAGAGGCTTTAGAAAGTAAGCATACCCAGGATGCCATTCAAGAAGACTTGATGAACTGCAAGATCCATTTGATAAGCTTGAAGACAATGCCACAGCAAATATCCCCTATGCAGGAGTATACAGAAGAACCCACAAACGCCATGGCAAAGATGTCCTAATACAACTCAAGAAGAACCAACAGACCCGGACTCATCAATAATTGATGTGATCCAATCATTGTTGGCCACCTGGCTGGGAATCCTTAAAATGGGTACCTTTATAACTGAAAGGATCTTCAATGAGGTCCAAATGGAAAAACTGATCTATGAAGTCACATTAGCAAAGGAGAAAATCAACAGCGGCTTGTAGAAAAGAAAATTACCACCAAGAAACTCCAGAGTAATTAAGAAAAAACAGAAGAGAGTGAAAACACAACCACATTCAACACCATACTCCCTACAACACCTCACAGGAGATGGAGGAGTCACAGACAAGGACACTACATGGGCTGAAAACCAATTTCATGAGGGGAAGAGATTCAGCTGCCCCACATCCTGACCCTGAGCTGAAAGCAATAGACACTGACCCAGGAGCAAACTTACCCTTAATACCATTCTGCTCCAATTTGTACAATAGTCTTCCATGCGCAACAGTGTCAAAAGCTTTCCTGAAATCCAAATATATGATATCAAAATTATTTTGTATCCAGTTCCTTTGTAACCACATCATAATATCCTATCAAATTTGTCAGACAAGACCTTCCCTTAACAAACCCATGCTGTGTCTGAATCATTGCTGCAGGCTTGTCTAGATGATCCTGCAATGCATCTTTAACTAGTGACTCCATTATTTTACTCGGAACAGAAGTTAAACTAACTGGTCTGTAATTACTCGTGTCACCCTTCGATACCCCTTTGTGAATTGGGGATACATTTGCACATCTCCAGTCCGTGGGTACCTTCCCCTGAGTTCAAGGATGCTCTCATAATTATGAGTAAGGGTTTGCTTAGTTGCTTTGCCGCCTCCTTTAATAAAACTGGACAGATCCCATCCACCCCAGGCGCCTTTCTTATGTTTAACTTCAACAATTTCTTCTCCACTTTGCTCTCAATTATTACAAAATCATTAAGCACCCTGCTACAATTTGATAACCTTCTGCCATTTTCAAACCTTAACTCCTCATGTGTGAATGTACAAAGGGTACTAGGAAAGTTTTGCAATATGATGCAACAATGAATCACAGGAAGCTGCTTGTTGCTGCATGTTGGGACATGTTCATACGTGCATAGTAGCCGCCGCGCCAAGTCGATAGGCTCAGTTATTCATTAGTAGTGAGAGTGTAAAGTGCTTGCGATGGCATCGTGGTCACGAAATGAGATAAGGACAGTTTTGCGGTTAATTTCGTGCGTGGTTTAACCATAGACCAGTGCTTAGAAGAAATGACTCTTGCACTAGATGATGATTGTCCACATCGTACAACGATATTCAGGTGGTATAGAGAATTCCAAAGGGGAAATTTCACTCTGGAGGATTCTGAGAGGCCGGGAAGGCCACGAATGTCAGTTATGGAGGAAAACGTTACTGCTGTGAGGAAAATCCTTGACGAAAACAGGCGAGTGACCTACCAACAGATAGAGGATACTTTGGGCCTAAATGCACCAGCAATTCGTTCGATTCTGCAAGATCATTTGCACGTGAAGAAACTTTGTTCTCTCTGGGTGCCGCATCAACTGACTGAAGAGCAGATGACACGACGTGTGACTTGGTGCCGGGAGATGTTAAAAAAGTTTGATAAGGGACAATCTCGGTATGTGAACAACATCGTGACAGGTGACGAGACTTGGCTGTACTATTACGATCTGCCGACCAAGGCTCAAAACAAAGTTTGGGTCTTTGATGATGACGACACACCCGTAATTGTCAGAAAATCCCGATCTGTAAAGAAGAAAATGATAGCTGTATTTTTCAAATCGAGTGGAATTGTGGAACGTGTAGTTTTGGACACGCAGAAGACAGTCACAGCTAAGTGGTATATTGAACAATGCCTGCCTAAAGTCATTGGATCTATGAAGAACCTGCGGCCAAAGTCAAGAATGGACACCTGGTACCTCCATCACGATAATGCTGCAGCTCACCGCACCAAAGCCTGCACCGAATATTTGACCACGACAGGACTGAAACTTCTTGAGCACCCTCCCTACAGTCCAGACCTTGCTCCCTGCGACTTTGCACTGTTCCCGCATGTGAAAATGAAGATAAAAAGGGAGGCGGTTTTCCAGTGATGAGGACCTTCTACGGGCTTGGGACAACGAGTGTGTTTTACTCCCTAGTGAAACTTGGCAGAACTGGTTTAAAGATTGGTTTCGGAGGATGGAGAGGTGTATTGAATGTAGAGGAAATTACTTTGAAAAAATTAAATAAACAAAGCTGTATTGCAAAACTTTCCTAGTACCCTTTGTAGATGCAAAATACTCATTCAGTTTGTTTGCTATCTGAGCAGGATCATCAACAGTCGAACCATCGATATCAAGTGGACCAATCAGATTTATCCCCTTCCTTTTAGAGTTTATATAAGTAAAGAAATCCTTGCTGTTTTTCTTAGCATCCTTTGCCAAAGATTTCTCGTAATCTGCCTTTGCCGGCCTAACCGCCTTTGTGACCTGATTACAGACTAGCTCATATCTACCACAGACTACTGAGTTGGTTGATAATTTATATGCATCCCATGCATTTTTCTTCTCTGTCACGAGTCTCATTAGTTCATTTGATTACCATTTAGGCCTAAACCTTGAACAATATTTCTTAATAGGTATGAAACTTAGTAGCTTACACAATTAATTCCTTGAATGCTTCCCACTTAGAATTTACTGTTGGTAACATTGTCAGGTGATCCCACTGTATAGAATTTAAAAACTGTGAGACCACTGTACTCACCTTTACGGAAACAAAAACCCTTTCCTTTACCCCTGATGGTAATTATATATCTTTAAGTAAATCCCACATCAGTACACTGTGATCACTGCCACCTAGTGGTTCCTTTATCAGCAAATTCTTAATACACGAATGATCACTGCTGATAACCAGATGAAGAGTTTTACCCTCTCTGGTTGCCTCTCGAACATGCTGCTGCAGAAAACAATCATCCAATAAATCCACAAAAGTCTTACTAGTGTGTGAGTAACCAACCCACAAGTTCCAGTCAATATCTGAGAAGTTAAAATCCCCCATTATAAGACATTCTGATTTGCTAGCCCACTCTATTTCTCTGTACAATTGTTCATTGTACTCATTTGAGTCATTAAGCCTATAACACACTCCTACTCTTATTTTTGCTTTCACAGTGCTTATGTCACGCCAAACTGACCCAACAGTGCGCTGTTCATCTATATCAACTGGATGCACTTCTTTCGATTTTAAGTTTTTCTTAATTAACAGCATGACACCTCCTTTCCTATCCTGTCTATCCTTTCTGTATACATTGTAAACCCCAAATTCCAATTCTGCATTCCTAATATCAGTGTGACACCACGTCTCTAACATCCCAACAATAAGCCTTTGATGTCTTGACCAACACTTAAAATTCATCAAATTTATTTACTATACTTCTAGCATTGGTATAAATGCAAGCATACATGCACCTATTCCTATTCCTAGCTACCCTGACACATCCTATATACCCATCTGTTTCACAATGACTGCCATCAGTCCCTGAAACCCCCAGCACTCCTTGCTCCAGGTTGCTACTTATTCTGAGCACTCCTACTTTAGGAGTGCTCAGAATGACAATAGTAGTGTCCGGCACGCCTTCTCGTGGCGGGTTTGTTTGTTTATTTGATTTTTAGGAGCATTAGCAACTAAGGCCATATTGCTCCTGGATATGCGGTGGTCATTCCCTGACCTTTCCGCATCCTCCGTATTTGGTGGTGATGGGCTCTAATCAAGAAGCATGTGCTACGCACTGCTGCTCCTTCCCACCTGGCTACGGAGGCACCTTCTCGTGGCAGGGATGGGGGGTGGAGGCGGCGACTCGGTGCCGCCTCCACCCCCATATCAGAGACACCACGTCTCTGATATCCCAACAATAAGCCTTTGATGTCTTGACCAACACTTAAAATTCATCAAATTTATTTACTATACTTCTAGCATTGGTATAAATGCAAGCATACATGCACCTATTCCTAGCTACCCTGACACATCCCATATACCTACCTGTTTCAACAATGACTGCCATCAGTCCCTGAAACCCCCAGCACTCCTTGCTCCAGGTTGCTACTTATTCTGAGCACTCCTACTTTAGGAGTGCTCAGAATGACAATAGTAGTGTCCGGCACGCCTTCTCGTGGCGGGTTTGTTTGTTTGTTATTTGATTTTTAGGAGCATTAGCAACTAAGGCCATATTGCTCCTGGATATGCGGTGGTCATTCCCTGACCTTTCCGCCATCCTCCGTATTTGGTGGTGACGGGCTCTAATCAAGAAGCATGTGCTACGCAGTGCTGCTCCTTCCCACCTGGCTACGGAGGCGCCTTCTCGTGGCAGGGATGGGGGTGGAGTCGGCGACTCGGTGCCTCTGTGACTCGGTGCATTTTCTTAAATTCCTGAATGGTATTATTTGATTGATTTACCTTTTCTATTATTATCTTTATTTTATATATATATATATATATATATATATATATATATATATATATATATATATATATTTTTTTTTTTTTTTAAGATCCTAGCCACTGAAATCTCAGGAAAGTAAGTGGCAGGACCTGCCAGAGTAAAATAGCCTCACTGGGTACACCCGGCCAGCCTCCCCGTGGCAGGGTGTGGAAACATCAGGTCCCACTATGGGCCTGGTGGCTAATAGGCTGGATGAACAAAGGGCACAACACACCACATAGCACATGAACCATACATTTTTTTTTAAAAAAAAATCTCAGGCTTGCCCGAAACATAGAAAATACGCGGAGATGGGGGAAACCCCAGGAGCCGTTAGACCCTCGACACACTTTACCTAACATCACTGCTGACCAGGTACACCTTTTCCTGGCAACGGTCTTCCCCTCTGGCAATGCTGTCTTTCAGCAGGATAATGCACTATGCCACACCGCATGGATTGTTCGAGACTGGTTCGTGGAAAATGAGGAAGAGTTCCAAGTATTGCCCTGGCCTCCAAATTCCCCAGACATCAATCCCACCGACCATCTGTGGTTTTTGTTGGAACAACTCTAATCTGCAGCATCTCAACCACGGACCTTACAGGAGTTAAAGGATCTGCTGGTTAAGTGTTGGTACCAGATAACACAAGACACACGTAGAAATCTCATAGTGTCCATGCATCGCTGGGTATGATCTGTTTTGGCTGTATGCGGAGGACAAACATCATATTAGGTAGGTGGTCATAAGGTTTTGGCTCATCGGTGTATGGCGAAAACAGCACGAGTACATGGACTTATCCTGCCAGGCAACAACAATGCAAGCTGATAGCAGCAGTGTAATTGTGCATGGAGTATTTTTCTGGTACCATGGATCCTTGATATCAGTGGAGCAACATTTGAATGCCACAAATTACCTGGAAATTGTTTCCAACTAGGCACATCTCTTCATGGGTACAGTGCATGCATCAGCAAATGGTTCTTCTAACATGATAATGTGCTATGTTGTAAGTCCAGAATTGTTCAGAACTAGTTCCAAGAACACAAGATGAGTTCAGTCTACTATGGTGGCCTTTCCAGTCATCTGATATCAATCCAACTGAGTGCCTGTAGGATGAGGTGAAATCAGTCTTTGGAGATTAAATACACAACCAAATCTATTAAACATGCAACCATCCAATTTGCAAAAACTGCAGGAAGCAATTGAGTCAACGAAGTCCAGTATCCTTGTGGCATGTTTTTGACATTCCATTAGGTCTACCAAAACGAATCCAGAGAGTTCTGAGGGCTAAAGGGAGACCTACTCACTATTAGGCACACCACTCGGCGTAACATTACTAATGTCACAGAAAGAGTCAATTCGCTATACTTATGGTTGTAAGCCATTTATATTACAACTGAACTGAAGTCCCTAATGTTTTAACTGTTTACTGCATATCATGTAACTAGAATGTGGAAATCACGCATCATATAACCTAAATTGATGTGGCAGTGACTACATATTTGCTCAAAAGGGGAAGTTTAAGCCCAATAATTTAATTGCAATCTTCTTGAAGTAATGGAGTTTGCAGGTTAAAATAGTGACTTTTATCCAAATTCAACATAACATGGATCAAAGAAAGAATAAAAACATTCTCATTCTCTCTCTCTCTCTCTCTCTCTCTGCTTTAGGAACCCCCTTCAACTGCAACTCCATGCAAGGCAGCTGCTGCTACCATGTAGCACACAGTCTCTACATAAGAGCACAGCCATACACTACACCAATCAGTAGAGTGGCATTCCATACAAAGAATGGGATGGCAATGTAACTTACCAGTCATGGGGGAAAAGAGGAGTTTATTGGAGCCAGACAGTGGGTGCAAGTATCTTGGACATGAGTCAAGAGCAACATGTATCAAGAGGAGTGGACCAACTGTAGAAGAGCTACTAATCAGATGCCCCATGCAAGCCAGCCACATGTTAACCAAAATAAGGATGAAGGAGGATCCAATGTGCTGTCAAGCGGAGCAGACATGCCACAATGGGGCAATTGACCACACAGTGAGAGTCCATTTAAAAATGGACCACGTGTTAAACACTAGTAGGGTGTGGCTGTTGACTGGGAAAAAAAAACAAAAAAAAAAAAAAAACCCTGTTTGGTAGAATGTGCCTACAGTGAACACAGGAATGAAACCACTGAACAGTGGATGACTGAAAACTGGTTGCCTAGTCCAATGATTCATTTCCAACCTGCACCATGATTATTATGCTGTGGCACACTCAATATGAGGCTTTTTTACTCTGTTGTATGAAGGAGGGGGGGACTGTACAGGGTAGCACTGACAGCACAGCATAATGGTCTGGTGCAGTGGTTTTAGAAGTTTAATTCCTAGTGATTTACAACACTGGATAATCAAAAAGGTCCATTACTGACTATGTGCACTTGTTGATGATACAGTTGTTTCCACACTTACCTGGAACCACCACCACGACTTCTCTCAACAAGATTACGCTCCATGTCATAGATTTTAAGTGGCAGTTATGAGCATTCTAGTTGGACTGGTTAGAAGAAAATTCCAGTGAGTTCACCATCCTTGTCTAATTCAGCCAAATTGAAAATTTATGGGATTCTGTGGTATAGGCCAGTGGTGCACAAACTGTGAGGCATGACCCCACTCAGGGTCACTGGATAAATTAAAGGGGTCGCAGAAATTTTTAAATAAATTTATTTTTGTGTACATAAAAGCGCAAAACCCATTGTTAAATTACTTTTTCAATACTGTAGGTGTACAGACCTTGCTACTCAAACTAAGTCTGAGCTTCCTACAGCATAAATTCTCAAATTGCCCGTACTGTATTGCCTAAAGGCCAGAAGTGTGAATGTGCAGTAGCAGTAAATATACATAGCAAGTGTGTGTATATATAGCATGCAAGCTTTATTCTGCTTCGTAATTTGGTGCATTCTCCTTGCTGCAATAAAAATTATTTCAGTTATGCATGGAGAAAAGTACAATTTAAAAACCATTCCTCTGTCCAGAGACACAACCTCGCAGCATATTACGGTTATTGGACAACATAAAATTCAATTTATTTGATCGATTGAGAGAAAGTCCAATTTTTGCAATACAGTTAGATGAATCCACAGATAATTCAAACCTTGCTCAACTTATTGTATATGTCAGATACTGCTTACAAGGGGATATTTTGGATGATTTTCTATTTTGCAAAGCTTTGGATGAAAGAACGACGGGCCAGAAGGTTTTTGATGTTATAAATATTTTCTTTCAAACAAATAATCTAATGTGGAACAACTGTGTTGCGATTTGTACTGATGGCTGCATTAAATAAAGGTTTAAAAGGCAAAGTAAAGGAAATTCTTCAAATACAGTTTTTAATCATTGCATTATAAATTACTACATCATAGGAAAGCATTAGTAGAGAAAGAAATGCAAACTGATTCAGTTTTGAAAGATGCAGTAGGTGTGATCAACTTTATTGAAAGTAGAAGCTTAAATAGCAGACTTTTCACTATACTTTTTAATGAAATGGGATCGCACCTTTTATATACGAAAGTGAGGTGGTTGTCCAGTGTAAAATAGTGTGACTTCTTTTTGGCCTCAAACATGAAGTTTTACTGTTTTTATCAGATACAGATCTGAACTTTGCTAAATTGTTTACAAATCAAAAATGGCTTGGAAAACTTAATATTTGAAAAACTTAATGATTTAAATTTAAGTCTTCAAGGACAGGGAACAAATATATTAATACTAAGAAGCTTTCAAAAATAAAATTAACCTTTGGAAAAATGAATTTGGGCATAATAATACTGAAATGTTATCATGTTTTTCCGATTTTGTTAATAGCAGTAATATTGACATTTTACAATTTAGAGATATCTTTGCCTCCCACCTAAAAATGTTAATTAAGAATTTTCCAAATGATTTAAAGTATCTCCAGATAAAAAGTTGTATTAGATTCGTGATCCCTTTGCTTTTGAAATTTCTTCATGTCCCGAAATTACCATCGAGCAAAAGGAAGATCTTACTGACCTGTCATCTGACGAAGCATTTCAAGACTACTTGTGAAAAATTCTGGCTTTCGCTTCAAGATGAGCATCCAAAATTATCAAAAATGACGATACAAAAAGGTCTACATATTTATGTCATAAAATTAACAGCTATAAAAACAAAACAGCATTTCTGACTTGATCCAGAAGATGACATGAGATTAGCAATTTCAAATATGGTGTCCAAATATGGACCAAATATTATCAGTTATCCAGACTCATCCTTCTCGTGAATTGTTTTGTTTTGTAATTGTTTATTTTTTTGTAATCTTAATTGAAGAATAAGAATTTGATTTATTGTTTCTGCTGTATTCAATTAAAATATAAAACAATTTTTTTTTTTTATTCCTTTCTCAGTACTCAATTTTCTTCTCTAAAAATCTTGTCATCCTCCCTCAGGGTTTACACCGAGGATTCGCGTCAATTTTATATTTAACAAAGAGTCATGAGCAAAATAAGTTTGCGTGCCACTGGTATAGGCCACCTAGTCTAGATACAGCACCTAAAATCTGTGGAAAACTGTGTGCTTAGCTGGAGGGGATCCACAGGTTATCCACTACTAGTGGATAACCCAGTGGTTTTCAACTGGGGTGCCGCAACAACATTCCAGGGGTGCCATATAATTTAGGTTTAAGTTACTTAAACTTCTTTTTTTTTTTTCATTTATATATTTATTTTATTATAAAAAAGGTGTATGGTATCTTTTTAATTTTGTAGTGATCCATAATTGATGTTCATTTAGTACCACTATATAAAGAATAATACTATTATATATATATATATATATATATATATATATATATATAAAATTTGTATTATTAATTGTAATTTATTTATTTATTTTTTTTTTATGAAAACCCCAAACACAAGAGGTAATAGAACCTATAGTATTTGGTACTGTGCTTGGGTTGGAGGTCGAGAAGATGAAAGAAGATATTTATTGATACTGGACTTGAACTTTTGTAGACTATAATTTTCAGGAAATATGTACGAAGGAAGGTTGTTCCAGAAAACAGCAGTTGAATGAATAAACAAGGAAGATGAAAAGTTGGCTCTGCGAGTTTGAAGTTGGACAATAAATGGATGTTGGCTGGTGGCGGCATGTGTTTGTACTGTTTTCAGAGAGAGAGCAGGAATAATAGAAGCCAATTCAGAAGAACAGTGCCCATGGAAGTATCTGCAGAAAAGACATGCAGAAGAAACAGTATGTCTATGAGACAGCGAGTAGAGAGCTCTGTTAGAGAGTTGTTTTTTATTTTGTTTTTAGGGGCATTAGCAACTAAGACCATATTGCTCCGGGGATATGCGGTGGTCATTCTCTGACCTTTCTGCATCTTCCGTATTTGGTGGGTTCAGGCTCGAACCCTGGTCATATCACTGTTAGAGAGGAGTCATAAATTAACCTAATTGCCCTCTTCTGAATGGAATCTAGAAGTCTGAGAGAGGTTTTGGGGGCACCGTCCCATATGTGGGAACAATATTCCATGGTAAGACGGCTTTGCGATTTGTACAGAGTGACCAGCTGTTCGGAAGAAAAGTAACGCCGAGAGCGAAAGAGAAAACCAAGTTTTTTAGATGCAGAGGAACCAATATTTGTAATGTGCTTGTTCCAAGAGAGATCAGAAGTCAGGGTAATCCCCAAAAGAGATACATTTCTTTTGGGAAATCGGAGTGTCACCAAAGGTAAGCATAGGAGCAGAAGAATCCTTTTTGCGAGACATGAGACAAGACTGAGTTTTAGAAGGATTGAAATCACCTAAGTTGTCTTGGCCCCACTGCAGAATTACCTGGAGATCAGCACTTAAGGAATTGGTAGCAAATATTCGAGAAGTTGAAGCTGATTGAGAAATCATTGAAGTTGAAGCAAAATGGAAAGTGGAATGCAATGTGCTATCATCGTCAAAACTATGGATAGGATTTCCAGTCAATGGAAGAAGGTCATAAATATACAAGAGGAAAAGAGTGGGGGGAAAGAACTGAACCTTGGGGGTCACCAGCATTAGTGGAGAAGTTAAAAGACAGAGAGCCATCTACCATCACCTTCAGTCAGCGATCAGAGAGAAAACTGGATAACCAATTAGAAAAAACAATTCGCAAACCATAAGGTGGAAGCTTGTTTAGAAGACCTTTATGCCAAACACAATCGAAAGCCTTTGAAATGTCAAGAGAACTGCTTATGTTTCACCAAACTTTTCCATTGAATTTGTCCATAAATGGGTAACATAAGCCACAATATCACCAGTTGATCGACACTGACTGAATCCATACTGGTGATCGTTGATCAGACGGAAAGTTTCTAGGTAGTTTAAGAGTTGGCGGTTAATTTATTTCTCCATTACTTTAGAAAGAGTAGAAGTAATTGCAATGGGACGATAATAGGATGGGAGGGATTTGTCACCCTTTTAAGGATATGGCCGGATATGAGCAAATTTTCAAGCAGAAGGGAAAAACACCTTTGAAATAAGAAAGTAAAAAAAAGGCGGCAAAGAACAGGGGTAAGTTCAGGAGCACAGGTTTTGAGAACAAGTGGAAAAATACCATCAAGACCTGGAGCTTTCTTAGCATCAAGATTCATCAAAATCCCTCTGAAATCCTTTTGAAGGAAGACCACAGGAGGTATTGAATGGAGCGTGTTGGGAATGGTGGGAGGTGTTTTATCAAGATCATTAATACATGAGTTGGAAGAAAAATGGGATGCTAGCAGGTCAGCTTTATCCTTAAATGAAGTGACAACAGAACCATCTGGTTTTGACAGAGGTGGGAGCAGAGATGGGGAAAAGTTACGGCCAATAGCTTTGGCAAGAGACCAGAATGCTCGGCTACCATTAGGGCAAGAAGCAAGTTTTCTACTCTTAGCCTGTTCAAAATCTAGTTTGGACTGATTAATGACTGCTTTACAATCGTTGCGAGGTTTGGTGTAGGCAGAAAATGAAACTGAAGAGTTGGAAACAAGCCAATTACGATATGCAACGTTCTTCTCTTGAACAGCCTTAGCACCTTTATTGGAAAACCGAGGTTTAGATAAAGGACAAAATTTTAAAGTGGAGTGTGGAATAAAGGATTCCATTCCTACAAGAATAATTTCGCTGACACAATCTGAGCAAACATTGACATCAGAAGTTTTGAAACAGTAATCCGACCTAGAAAAGAAGAAAAGAAATCTCGCACTTGAATATTAATTTGAAAATTGTTTTTCAAAAATGGATTTTACTAATTTTGAAATTTTATAATTCCTTAAATTTAAGTTTAATTATTATTAAAATTTAAGGAAAACTATTTAAGTTCTTCCTTAAATAGTTCAGTTATTGAAAAAATAAATTCTCCCTTGTATGCAACCGGTGCTGCTGGCACCCTTATGCTTAAGGCAGTAACATTAGCAGGGAGCAAATTGCCACAATCTTATCAGCCAGTCTTGATTGAATTTCCAAGCAGAACTGAGGTGCAGCAGAATAATTAGGCATTTTTTGGTTTTAATGAGTGTAAGAAACCTAAATGAATGAATGAGTGCAAGAAACATTAAATATTGATAGTGGCCCCCTTTTTTCTTTAGATGGGGTCCCCAAATGTTTTCCATGAAGGCATAACACACCGCTAATTGGATCCATTGATGTCAGTGTGTTAATTGTTGATGACCCTGCTTAGGTTGCTGACAAATCGAATAGGTATTTTGCACATGAGGAATTCTTTAGGAAAGGAGATAACCGAATTTTATGAAACTCTATAACGAGGAGCTAACTGACTTTATAACTTAAAAGGAAAGTGGAGGAGAAATTGTTGAGGATGGACATAAAAAAAGGCACCTGGGGTGGATGGAATATATATCCAAATACAGTGGATTCTGGTTATTTGGGCCACCATCAGGGCAGCCGCTTATTTGGGGCAAATCTTAAAAAACAGAAACCAATCAAGAAAATGGCCAGGGCTTACTTCGCTTAATTGGGACAGCATGCCGTTTAATCAGGGCAGGAGACCGCAGCACTGGAGAGGACTAGGCAGCAAAGGATGCAAGCAAACCCTTAGCCATAATTATGATAGCATCCTTGGATTCTGGGGAGGTCCCCGTGGATTGGAGAATTGCGAACATATCCCCAATTCCAAAACAGGGATAAAAAGGCAGCATGGGTAATTACAATCATTATTTT
This sequence comes from Mastigoproctus giganteus, assembly GCF_048544385.1. Taxonomy (NCBI): domain Eukaryota; kingdom Metazoa; phylum Arthropoda; class Arachnida; order Uropygi; family Thelyphonidae; genus Mastigoproctus; species Mastigoproctus giganteus. The sequence goes on along the minus strand of NC_143584.1, from coordinate 168,411,331 downwards.
CCCTGTTCGAGAGAAATAATGCAGGACCATTTGAACAGCATGCAATTATACTGCAATCACGACAAGGATTTTTCAAGGGATAATTTTGTCTAACCTTTCTAAAGAGTTACCAATAGGTAACCAAAGAGTTACCTATTGGTAACTCTTTAGAAAGCTTCCAGATCAGCTAGTGTATAATTTTGCTACCTCTACTCTGCCAGATAGTGACTGGAGGGAGTCCGAGTAGTGTGTATGCGGGGAGCATTGTCGAGACCACGTTATGTCAAAGATCTGGGTATATTCTTACCATATGTAAGCCATATCCAAAAATTTCATTACTTCATACAGCATGTCCTTCCCACTTTTTCTTGCTATTGAATACACCATGAATTGTCAAACTAATAGAGCAAGCTTATCTGCAAAAAAATCTAAACCTCCCAAATACTTCCTAGTTCATTTCACAAATATATGTGGTCTCAATTCTAATCTCAACGATGTCCATTTCCACTTGCAGTCTGCCAAACCCCATGTACTTTTCCTGACAGAATCTCAGTTATCGGTTGATTCAACTACTGCTCATATCAATTACCCAAATTACTCACTGTATGATTCCTTTCGCCTCAAAGGTGGTACTTGCGCATATGTCCATTCCGATATTCCCTGTCAGAGATTTGGTAAATTGGAATCAATTTTCAAATCTTCCCTTGCTTAAAATCTCTGTACCTCAATTGTATCAAATTCATCTGTTGTCTCTACCGTTCTCCCAACTCCACTAATCAATTGGAGCTCTCTGACTTCCTCTCTCTGCAACTTGACTTTTTCCAGTCCAACTTTCCTAACAGTGAGGTAATTTTCCTTGGTGATTTTAACGTTCACAATTCCAGCTGGCTTCCGTTCTCTAGTCACACCGACCCAGCTGGTTGAGATGCTGAGGCTTTTTGCAATTACTAATGACCTTGCACAGATTGTTCATTTACCTACAAGAATACTGGACAATCCTAAACATTCAGCCAACATGCTTGCATCTTTTTCTCACAAACAACCCTTCTAAGTACATGGCTGAAGCGAGTGGTACTTTAGGCACCTCAGATCACAACTTGGTGATTGTCTCTTCTCCAATGGAGCCTTTATCTCATGGCTATTCCCAACTTGTATTGTTTGGTATTACAAGAATGCAAAATGGGATGACCTGTGAGATTTCTTTTCTTCTTTTTCTTAGTTGGATTATTGTTTCAAAACTTCTGATGTCAACGTTTGCTCAGATTGTGTCTGAAATTATTCTTGTAGGAATGGAATCCTTTATTCCAAACTCCACTTTAAAATCTTGTCCTTTATCTAAACCTTGGTTTTCCAATAAATGTGCTAAGGCTGTTCAAGAGAAGAACGTTGCATATCGTAATTGCTTTTTTCCAATTCTTCAGTTTCATTTTTTTGACTACACCTAAGCTGGAACAATTGTAAAGCATTTATTAATCAGTCCAAACTAGATTTTGAACAGGCTAAGAGTAGAAAACTTGCTTCTTGGCCTAATGGTAGCTGAGCATTCTGGTCTGTCATTGTCTGGCAGCTCATTCATGTCTCAGTGTGGCATTCCATTTTTCTTCCAACTCATGTATTAAGGATCTTGGTAAAACACCTCCCACCATTCCTAGCACGCTCCATTCAATGCTTCCTGTGGTCTTCCGTCAAAAGAATGTCAGAAGGATTTTGACGACTCTTGAGCTAAGAAAGCTCCAGGTCCTGATGGTATTTCTCAACTTGTTCTCAAAACCTGTGCTCCTGAACTTACTCCTATTCTTTGCCGCCTTTTTTTCACTTTCTTATTCCAAAAGTGTTTTTCCTTCTGTTTGGAAATTTGCTCATATCCAGCCAGTTCCTAAAAAGGGTGACAAATCCCTCCCATCCCATTATTGTCCCATTGCAATTACTTCTACTCTTTCTAAAGTAATGGAGAAATCAATTAACCGCCAACTCTTAAACTACCTAGAAACCTTCCTTCTGATCAACAATCGCCAGTATGGATTCCGTCAATGTCGATCCACTGATGATATTCTCGCTTATGTTACTTATTTGTGGACAAATTCAATGGAAAAGTTTGGTGAAACACAAGCAGTTGCTCTTGACATCTCAAAAGCTTTTGATCATGTTTGGCATAAATGTCTTCTAAACAAGCTTCCATCTTATGGTTTGCCAACTGTTTTTTGTAATTGGTTATCCAGTTTTCTTTCTGATCGCTCACTGAAGGTGTTGGTAGATGGCTCTCTGTCTTCTAACTTCTCCACTAATGCTGGTGTTCCCCAAGGTTCAGTTCTTTCCCCCCACTCTTTTCCTCTTGTATATTAATGACCCCATTGACTGGAAATCCTATCCATAGTTTTGCCGATGATAGCACATTGCATTCCACTTTCCATTTTGAGAAACCTTGCCTTGCTCAATCAGCTTCAACTTCTTGAATATCCGCTACCAATTCCTTAAATGCCGATCTCCAGATAATTCTCCTGTGGGGCAATGACAACTTAGTTGATTTCAATCCTTCTAAAACTCAGTCTTGTCTTATATCTTGCAAAAAGGATTCTTCTGCTCATATGCTTATTTTTGGTGATACTCCAATATCTAGGCAAAATGATATATCGTTTTTGGGGATTACCCTGACTTCCAATCTCTCTTGGCACAAGCACATTACAAATACTGCTTCCTCTGCATCTAAAAAAAAATTGGTTTTCTCTTTCGCTCTTGGCATTACTTTTCTTCCAAACAGCTGTTCACTCTGTACAAATCACAAAAGAACCGACTTTTCATCTTCCTCGTTTATTCATTTAACTGCCGTTTTCTGGAACATCCTTCCTTCATACGTAATTCCTGAAAATTACCAATGTCAACAAATATCTTCTTTCGTCTTCTCAACCTCCAACAGCGGTGTACTTATCAGCTGAAGATGTCGAATCCGACAACGATGCTCGACAGATAAAACTTACTGACATTATGCCAGCTCCTCTCTTTTTTTCTAACTTTATAATTTTGAAATTTTTTTTAAATTGCACGCTTTAAAATGCAAAAAATTAAAATTTTACCTGCACATGAGGTAAAAAATTGAATAAATACAATAAATAATTCTATTTACATGTTCGTCAAACATTTCTTTTTTGATTCAATCAATTTAGTGAGCACAGTTTTGAGTGCTGTACAACCATGAGGGAAATTCCGACTTACGTAAAATCCGAGTTACGTGGCTTTCTGCGGAATGCAACCCTTACGTAAGTCAAGGAGTTCCTGTACTGTTCAAGACAGAGAGGTACAGCATGGTGATCGGCTAACTCGAATAGGAGACAGCATCAAAAGAAGAAGTTTAAGATTTATACTAAAAAATGTCAGATGAACTGATGAGATTTGTTGGAGAAAAAAGTGAATGGGATGATTATAAATTGTCAAAGGATACACAGTACTACAGTAAGTACAAACTGTGCATAGCCAAGTTAGTCAGAGGATTAGGCAGAATACAAAAAAGATTTTGGCTTCTTAAGAGTGCAACAAAAAGCAGTAAGGAATTCTTTGTGAATGGTATTCCTATTGATTATCCTGTACAGATCAATAATAAACTAAATAACCTACTTAATTCTATTAATTCCCTAAGTCCACTTCTTCTAATCACCTCAAACTCTACTGGAATTCCATCAATACCTAGTGCCTTATTTCTCCTCTTTCCCTCATTGCTCCATTATGATTGACTCCCAACTGTCCTGATCCACCTTTTTCACATTATCAAAATCATCCTCTTCTGCTTCTCATTTGATTTGTATAACCTTCAATATTTTCATTCGTCCCTCCTTATTTCCCTTAGATTTATTAGTACTGTACCTTCCTTCTATAGCACCCTAACCTCTTCCATTCCATGTTCACATTCCTTACTGTCACATTATATAAAAATTATATATTTCTAACATTTCTAATTCCCTATAAAAAAACATTCCACCATTTGTGTCTTGCTTTATATGTTACTCACTTAGCTTACCATTAATCTCTCTATACATCCTCCAGCCATCTTCAATATTAGTATTTTTCCATTTCCTTCTTTCCCCCATTTCTCTTATCATATCCTCTGTCACCCATGGTTTCCTAGGTCATATGCCCTGCCTGTATCCACTTCAGCTATTTTCTTTATACTGTCTCTAAAACTCACCCATTTACACTTTGTTTATCCTTTTCCAATGATATTTCTTAAACTCACTCATACTTCTCCATAATATCCTTCCTTGCTGTTTTAATTGTCTCCATGTTCCATCTTTAATTTTTATTTGCCATTTTAATCCTTTTCAACATCACATTATTCTGATCAGAATATATGTCTGGTCCTAGGTATGAATGGGAGTTCTTCATACTGTTTCTGTACCTATTCCAAACCAAGATATCCAACTGATATCAATTTCTGCCTCTGGGCATTTTCAATTATGTCTCCTTTTATATTGTTTAAACCAAGTATCTGTTATCATTAGATCATTCTTGTCCCAAAACTCCACCAACCTTTCTCCTCTCTGATTCTACCTACCCAACCCATATCGTCCCACATTTTTCTTCCTTTCCTTCTCCAACCACTGCATTCCAATCATCCATAATTACTAAATCAGATATCTGCCTCTCTCTCCGTTACATTTTATAGCTACTCCTAAATCTCCTCTCCCTTATGTTCTGCTGGTGGCATATATACTTGTTGCAATGTCATTCCTTTTGGTTCTACCTCCAATCTTAAAACCATCAACCTATTGCTAATATATTCCACCTCTTACACACTTTCAGATACCTGCTTACTCAAAACCACTCCTCCAAATCTCATTACCTCCTGAATATATAACAACACTCCATAACTACTGAAGTCCTCTTTCAATCACATCTCTCACAATCCCACAATATCAATTTTACCTCATTCCATTTCCTGTTTCAAGTTCTCAATTTTTTCATCGTATTAGATCTCAGATTTCGTTGGTTGATGACCTGGGAGACCCTCTAACCTCCCTTGCCAGACCTGACACCATGCTCACTGTAAAGGTCGACATTGCCATATCTAATAATTCTTGAAGTGTATGACATATTTGGGGATAAAATAGGTCGGGTGGTTTCCTACTGCCTTCCCCAACTACCAACAACTGCATTCACCGATATAATACAATTCTTAATTACAGTTGACATATAATAGTGGACATTGAATAATTAGTCTTTATATATTATAATTCTATTTAGTATAAAATAAATAGAAGCAATGTGGCATTAAAGGCAAATTACTTCTAGAGATAAAGGGATGGTTGAATGGGAGAAGACAGTTATTATCAAATCAATGGTCACTGCTCTTATTGGACAAAGGTTATCAGTGGAGTACCTCATGGTTCAGTGCTGGGCCCACTGTTTTCTGTATTCATTAAAATAGTGTAGAAGGCATATCAGGTCTAATGTCTAAGTTCGTCAATGACACAATTTGGCAGGGTGGCTGATGACAGTAATCAGGGTATGCTACTGCAACAAGATCTAGATAAATTAGGCAGATGAGCTCAGAAGTGGCAACTGAAATTTAACACTGACAAATTCAAGGTACCTCATAGAGCAGTAATCCCAGATTAACCTACCAACTGAGCTGAGTGCAGTACCACACTTATGGCAGTGAAAAATGAAAAAAATACCTGGAAGTAATTGTGCAGTCAGACAGGATGCCAGGACAGCTCACAGAGTTCTGTCAGTGATATACAGGAATTTTGCTAGCAGGAATAAGGAAGTGATTATCCCATTGTATAAAGCAATGGTCCGGCCACTTCTTGAGTACTGCACACGTCTGAAGGCCTCATTTTCAGAAGAACATGGATCTCTTGTAACAGGTGCAGAAAAGAGCAATGAAATTAGTAAGAGGAACAAAAGGGTAAACTTAACAAGAAAGGATTAAATTATGCAAATTGCAGTGCTTGGATCCGCAAGGAAATATGATTGAGGTGTTTAAGTCTTTTTTATGGCTTGAATAAGCTTGATGTTGATGGAATCCTTCCTCTTGCTCAGAATAAATACATATGAGGTGGGAAAAATTCAAATCGAGGAAGGAAAGTTGCAGGAAATTTCCCTTCGACGAGTGGTTGACTGTCGGAACAACCCCCCCCATCTGATGTTGAGGTGGACAGTTTGAATAAATTCCAAGAACTAGAGAAACCCTTAGAAGGGATGAATGAGTGATATGAGAAGGGTTGGCATTTTCTTTTTTTGGCTGATGCTGTATAAACTTCCTTTCTTGTATCATTTGCCACTATTAATACTAACACTAATTTCCATACTCTTATTTCTGTTTACAACTGCAGAGCTTTTTCACTTTGGTATATATAATATATTTAAAAATATTATTAATTTAAATGTCGGTCATAATAAATTACATTACAAAACTTAAAAATCAACAATCTGTAAATGGATTAAATAACAATATTAATTATTACAAATGATAATGATTCAGAGAAGTAAAATCTACATGGAATATAAAGTGGAGAATCAATCCCAGGTTTGGAACTGGTACTATTTAAGACACTACTGTTTATTCAATATTAATTACTATGAATAAAAAATAGACTAGCATAATGATCAAAGTCCACTAGGTTATTGAATAGCACAAACATAGTCAAATATGATGGTTTGGCTGTTGATGATCCTGCTCAGATAGCAAACAAACTGAATGAGTATTTTGCACCTACATTCACATGAGGAATTATTAAGGAAGGAAAATGCCAGAAGTTTACCAAATTGTAACAGGGTACTTAATGATTTTGTAATAACTGAGAGCAAAGTGGAGGAGAAATTGTTGAAGTTAAACATAAGAAAGGCACCTGGGGTGGATGGGATCTATTCAATTATATTAAAGGAGGCAGCAAAGGAACCAAGCAAACCCTTAGCAATAATTATGAGAGCATCCTTGGACTCAGGGGAGGTCCCGATGGACTGGAGATGTGCAAATATATCCCCAATTCACAAAGGGGGATCGAAGGAACACAAGTAATTACAGACAAGTTAGTTTAACTTCTATTCTGGGTAAAATAATGGAGTCACTGGTTAAAGATGCATTGAAGGATCATCTAGACAAGACTGCAGCAATAATTCCAACACAGCATGGGTTTGTTAAGGGAAAGTCTTGTCTGACAAATCTAATTGGATACTATGATATAGTTACAAAGGAACTGGATGCAAAAAATAATTTTGATATCATATACTTGGATTTCAGGAAAGCTTTTAACACTGTTGTGCATGGAAGACTACTGTACAAATTGGAGCAGAATGGTATTAAGGGTAAGTTGCTACAATGGATAAAAGGGTGGTTATCAATGGATGCTGCTTTACGTGGACTAATGTTATTAGTGGAGTCCCACGGGGTTTGGTGTTGTGCCCACTGTTGTTTTGTATATTTATCAATGATATTGATGAAGGTATAACAAGCTTAGTGTCGAAGTTTGCAGATGATACAAAGGCTGGTGGGGTTGTTAATGACAGTGTGCTACTGCAACAGGATCTAGAAAATTTGGGCAAATGAGCTAAGAAGTGCAACTGAAGTTTTAACATTGACAAATGCGAAGCACTGCATATGGGTAGAAGTAACCCTAGAGGAACATACCAACTGTGTGGTACTACACTTAGGGTGGTAGAAAATGAAAAAGACCTGGGAGTAATTGTGCAGTCAGATATGAAGTTTTCTGAGCAATGCTGAGAGGATGCAAGAGCAGGTTACAGGGTTTGTCAATGATATACAGGAATTTTGCTAGCAGGGAAAAGATGGTGATTATCCCTTTGTATACGGCAATGGTCAGGCCAAGCCTTGAGTACTGCGTACAGGTCTGGAGGCTTCATTTTAGGAAGGATGTAGATTTGCTTAAGTGTGTACAGAGAAGGGGAAATAAGATTGATGAGGGGAACGAAGGGGTCCTCTTACCAAGAGAGGCTTAAGTTCTGCAAATTGCGGCAGCAGGAGACTAGATACCTGCGAGGTGATTGATTGATTGAGGTGTATAAGGCCTTAAATGGGTTCAGCACACTGAATTCTAATGAGATTCTTCCGCTTGCTCAGATTATTAACTTAAGGGGGCATAGATTCAAATTGAGGAAAGACAGTTGTAGAATAGACGTGCGGAAATTTGCGGGTGGTTAATTGCTGGAACAAACTTCCAACTGTCATTGTGGAAGTTGACAGCTTGAATAAATTCACGGAGGAACTGGACAAACTTTTAGAGGAAATGGTTGTGCAAATTTTTTTTTTTTTTTTTTTTGGCTGATGCTACATAAGCTTGCTTTCTTGCATCACATGCCTCTATTACTATACATAGCTTTAATGTAAATAATTAGTAAAAAAAAAACTGATTAAATTTAGTACAGTATTAGTAGCTAACTATTATAAAATAACAGGGAAGGTGTAAACATGGAATGAAAAAAAAAATAAATAAATATATTGAATTTTTGAGGCCATATCCAAAAAATTCATTAAGGCTTTCATAAGCACATAAAAAAAAAAAAAAAAAAAAATGCATATACTTGTTTTATCTTTTTCAAAATTTTCTTATTTTTCTTTTTACATTTGAGAAATTAAGAAAAGTAAATCCACACTATCATCAAAAATTTTTCTCTATTTATATCCCAACAGAATATTCTAAAATACATCAAAAAGTTAAGAAAATAAGAAAAATTTGCACCATAAAAAACAGAACTAAGGATCACTTTTGTTTTATTTTTTAATGTATTTATAACATTTTAAATATATAAACATTTTATGGATTTTTGTTAATTTTTTTTTCAAGGGTGAACAGATTCAAATCCAAACTTGACAGCACCCTCTCACAACAAGTAAATTACACAGATAGCACGACTTTAGATATACAATATTCAATGAATATCAATAAATATACTTTTAAGATCATATGAATCTGGGCATGAAATGGGGTAAATTGGATGGACAAAGAAAAAATGAATAAAAAGAACCTTGTTTGTCAGTCTGCCAACATTAGTTATTTAAATAAGTCATATTGTGAATTTCATGCCTGTACCGGTGCAACTGAATTCTCACACTTATATAATTCTCTAATCTCAAGTCTAAAAGCAATTTTATATAAATGCCTGCATGAAGAATCTTCGAACAACCAAGATTAGAGCACTTACTTTTTTTATTCCCACCTTATCCCATTATTCTGTGTTAAGAGTACATTTTATAACAGTAACCCACTTGTCTAAATTTATCTTTTTTTCATGCCAAAATATTCTATTATTATAATCATGTAACTGATTATAATCGCACAATACAACAAAAAAAAGGTGCCCTACTGTGTCCAGTGGTTATAATCATATAAGACCGAGCCAGAAAGAAAAAAAAAAAAAAAAAAAAAACCGTGCTCAGTGGTATTAAGCAAAACAAAAGGGATTTCATTTTATTTCAATGAACCAACGGAAAAAATTTCACACTGGACAGCAGGTGAAGTGACCACATTTAATGTAAATAATTTTCAGTTTGTACAACCAGATTGAACCAAAACGGCAGAAGGGCACGAAACATAAGGTGCAGTCCCTTCTTACTTAGCTGTGGCGTTCCTACAATACTGTGATCATTATAAGGCATTAATTCGTCCATCATTGCTACTTGCAATTACTCGGGAAAGTTTATGCATAAAGTTGCACATCATTACGAAATTTCAAACATTACGTGCTTAATTTCTGATTTGATCTTTCACGATGATAGCTTGATTTTATCTAATATTTGATTTCATTTCAAGTTTCATTTAATTAAGCACTACACAAATATACTGAAGAAACTCAGACACATCAGCAAAGGCGAGTGTCATCCTTTACGCCTTCCAAACAATCATATACGTCCATTCTACACCAATAATTATTAATATAATTATTCCCTTCCAGTTCTGTCCGACGATTTCTAGATATAATATTAAAAACTCTAGTTTAAACTTCCAGCTATTCTTTAAATATTCAAAACTGCACCATTCCGAAAGGACGATGACAATTCCAACCAAAACATTTTTACAATCTTAAAACTAGAATATGACTTCCTAATGCCACACTGCTTCTCTGAAAAAATAAAAATGTTCAAAAGTATATTTATCAAGTACAAAAAATATATCTGATAGAATTTTATGCCAATTTCTAAAACTAAGTGTCCAAAATGTATGCTTCTATGGTAACAAGTGCGTATTTAAAATATGAAAAGAGATCAAAAGCGACTTACTTTCAAAGCAATAAACTCCTTATAGCATATAAATACTGAAAACAATAACGCAAACGATTTCAGTTGATAAATACAAGAGATCACAATATATATATATAGACAAATATATATATATATATATACATATAAAATAACCACGTTTACTAATAAAATATATAAACCCTGTTTATGGTTCGCTTAACACCTCCACTCTTCCCATAATTGTTGTTGACTGTTATCCTAGTATCGTAGAGGGGGCGCTTAATGTTTCAGTGAATACATCTTAGATATTCTTTGGGATATTTTAAATAATAACACTATACCGATTAATTATACGAAGCTTCCTATTAAAATTTTTTTTCACTTAATTAAACTTTTAGTTGAAGACAACAATATCACCTTTCGGGACAAAGTATATAAACAAATTTTGTTTTGCCAATAGGATTGTCTAAGGGGCTCAATGACGGAGTTCTACCTCACAACGATTGAGCCTACACATTTAAAGCCTTTTCTACCCTGTACTATGGGAGGTATTTAGACGGTATTCTTGTTATTACTGATAGTAGCGCTACATTATTGCCTTCTATTATTCAAGTCATTCAATCATAATAATAATAATAATAATTATTATTATTATTGAATGACTATTATTGTTATTGAATAATAATTATTATTATAAATATAAAATAAATTGTATTGTAAATAAAATTGTATTATTATTATTATTATTATTATTAATGGTATTAGAAGTGGAAAGAGACGAGGTCTTGATATCCAGAATAGAGGACGAGTTGAAGAAGGCCCTAACAGAATTTGAAAGAATGGACACTCACAATTAGGGACCATTCCTTCAAATTGAACCCTTTGAATAGTCCCTGCTCGATACAGAAGCAGAGTCCCAATAGAACCTTGTGGAGCGTCACAGACCACCTCAATCAGCAAATAATCCACATTACCTCAACAACAATGGTGCAACACTGGAGACCAACTGCAAACCGTGTATTGTGTTGCAATAACGGCTACTAGGATTAATGTAAGAGAAACAATAGACCAACAGCAGAAGAACCGAAACCAGAAGTAGTAGTAGTAATAGTAGTAGTAGTAGTAGTGGAATGTGATGCAAGAAAGCAAGTGTTATGAGCTTATGCAGCATCAGCCAAAAAAAAAAAAAATATATATATATATATATTATAAATCCCTCTAAATATTTGTCCAGTTCCTCCTTAAATTTATTTAACCTATCAACTTCCACAACAACAACAGATGAAAGTTTGTTCCAGCAATTAATCACACGCTGGCTAAAGGCAAATTTCTATTATATCTATTCTACACCTGTCTTTCCTCAATTTGAATTTATGCCCCATTAGGTTCGTAATCTGAGCAAATGGAAGAATCCCATCAGAACTCAGCGTGCAAAACTCATTCAAGGCCTTATACACCTCCGTCAGATCACCTCGCAAGTGCCTAGTGTCCAAGCACTGCAATTTGCAAAATTTAAACTTCTCTTGGTAAGAGGATCCCTTCATTCCCCTCACCAATCTTGTTGCCCTTCTCTGTACACGCACAAGCAAATCTACATCCTTCCTAAAATGAAGCCTCCAGACCTGTACGCAGTACTCAAGGCTTGGCCTGACCATTGCCGTATACAAAGGGATAATCACCATCTTTTCCCTGCTAGCAAAATTCCTGTATATCATTGACAAACCCTGTGATCTGCTCTTGCATCCTCTCTGCATTGCTCAGAAAACTTCATATCTGACTGCACAATTAATCCCAGGTCTTTTTCATTTTCTACCACCCTAAGTGTAGTACCACACAGTTGGTATGTTCCTTTAGGATTACTTCTACCCATATGCAGTGCTTTGCATTTGTCAAGGTTAAACTTCAGTTGCCACTTCTTAGCTCATTTGCCCACATTTTCTAGATCCTGTTGCTGTAGCACATTGCCATTACTGTCATTAACAACCATACCAACCTTTGTATCATCTGCAAACTTTGACACTAAGCCTGATACACCTTCATCAATATCATTGATAAATATACAAAACAACAGTGGACCCAACACCGAACCCTGTGGAACTCCACTAATAAAATTAGTCCACGAAGAGCAGCAACCATTGATTACCACCCTCTGTCTTCTTCCACTCAACCATCCTTTTATCCATTGTAGCAACTTAACATTAATACCATTCTGCTCCAATTTGTACAGTAGTCTTCCATGCACAACAGTGTTAAAAGCTTTCCCGAAATTCAAGTATATGATATCAAAATTATTTTTTGCATCCAGTTCCTTTGTAACCACATTATAATACCCAATCAAATTGGTTAGACAAAACTTTCGCTTAACAAACCCATGCTGTGTCTGAATTATTGCTGCAGTCGTGTCGAGATGACCCTGCAATGCATATTTAACCAGTGACTCCATTATTTTACCGGAATAGAAGTTAAACTAACTTGTTTGCAATTACTTGTGTTACCCTTCGATCACCCTTCGTGATTTGGGATACATTTGCACATCTCCAGTCCATGGGGACCTCTCTTGAATCCAAGGATGCTCTCATAATTATGGCTAAGGGTTTGCTTACTTCCTTTGCCGCCTCCTTAAATATAACCAGATATAACCCTGCCACCCCAGATGCCTTTCTTATGTTTCATTTCAACAATATCTCCTCCTCTTTGTTGTCAGTTATTACAAAATCATTAAGTACCGTGTTACAGTTCGATAAACTTCCAGCATTTTCCTCCCTTAATAACTTCTCACGCGTGAATGTAGATGCAAAATACTTATTCAGTTTGTTTGCTATCTGAGCAAGATCATCAGAAGTCGAACCATCGATATCAAGTGGCCCAATCAGATTCATCCGCTTCCTTATAGTTTATATAAGTAAAGAAATCCTTGCTGTTTTTCTTAGCATCCTTTGCCAAAGATTTCTCGTAATCTGCCTTCGCCTGCCTAACCTCCTTTGTGACTTGATTACAGACTAGCTTATATCTGCCATAGGCCTCTGTGTCGCCTCATAATTTATATGCATTCCATGCATTTTCTTCTCTGCTAAGTCTCATTAGTTCGTTTGACAACCATTTAGGCCTAGACCTTGAACAATATTTCTTAATCGGTATGAAACTTTTAGTACCTTCCACGATTATTCCTTGAATGCTTCCCACTTAGAATTTGCTGTTGGAAATATCATCAGTTGATCCCACTGTACTCACCTTTACGGAAGCAAAAACCCTTTCCTTTACCAATGATGGTAATTATGTTGTTAAGTAAATCCCACATCAGCACACTATGATCACTGCCACAAGTTGTTCCTTTATCTGCAAAATCTTAATACACGAATGATGACTTAATACACGAAGTAATTGCTAAATACGCAAAATTCTTAATAGACGAAGCAATCGCTTAATACGCAAATTCTTAATATACGAAGTAATCGGCAGCTTGGGAAGATAGAAGAATTTACATTCAAGATAGACCAATTAACCCAGTACCAGCGGGGTAATAGAAGTAAGAACTTGATTGGAAAATTGAAGAGCATCCTCAAGAGAGAGAGAGAGACGACATCCACAGGAATCATGAGACAAAAAATCAGAGAATAGAAGAGTACTTCAACATACTGAAGCAGAATCTCCTCGCTCTCAGCAAGAGACTACACCGATGCAAAGAGAACTCCCAGAGGAACATAAACAACCGGATCTTCGATGAGGACCAAAGACACTTCGACAGGTCGGAGAAGACAGGAAAGAAGGGAACAGACCACCCGACCAGGAGACGATTCAAGAGTTCTCGAGCAACATATGGAACAGGGAAGTAAGACATAACAGCAGAGCTGCCTGGATAGAAATAGAACGCAAGAAAGCCAAGGACGTACAAGAGATGAGAGAGTGGGAGCTTCGAGAATAAGAACTAAAACAGACGATCAAGAACTCCCACAACTGGCGAACTCCAGGAATAGATAACGTCCACAACTACTGGTACAAGAAGCTCACGTGCACACACAAGCACCTGGCAGAGCAGTTCACCCGAATGATAAGGCACCCAGAGACATTCCTGAAGTTTTTCAATCAAGGAATCACATATCTGAAGCCAAAAGACGAAGGTACAAGAAACCCGATGAAATACAAGCCTATCACCTGCTTCCAATGATATACAAGACCCTGACCAGCTGCATAACTAAGAAGATATCAGGCCACTTTCATTATTATTATTTTTTTTCATTATTATTATGTCTAAGGTGGCATCTAGACTTCCATCTATCTCCACCTGATAAACTGACTTTGTGCAGAACCTCTGCAAATTAGACCTGTATGGACGGTCTCCTCGTCACCAGGGAGTAGCTGGCACTTGCAGAGCCGCTCCCCGGTGGCGAAGAGACTCTAATAACCGCTCATATTCACTTGGTACTGGGCCTGGTCTTCTATTTTAAGTGCCTCATGCACAAAAATCCCGCACCCACCGGAAGTAGTGCTATACCGGTGGGTGCCAGCACTCCAGCTCCCAGGCTGCCCACACCTGAGAGCCAGCAAAAAATAAAATAAATAATAATAATAAATAAATAAATAAAATAAAATTATATACATATATACACACAGGTAATATAAACAACCTAAAAATTAAAAAAAAAAAAAAAAAACACAGATAAAATGTATATAACCAAATCTTAATTAGTAATCATTAGATTATTCCAATGTCTTCTCCTTTGAAAAACAGTTACACAGAACTCTTGCAGTGCTTGAAATTTATCCTGATTAGCAATAAGATCACTTTCACAGCCTCTAACTAAATTACCAATCTTCACTTTTAGCCTTTTTCTATGTACAACATACAAACTACAATCATATAATAAATGACTCCAAGTCTCAGGTTGACCGCAAGTGCATAAAGGAGAGCTGACTAGCCCAAGTAATGTAGTTTAAAATTCAATGACCCATGGCCAGTTAAAGTAAACGATGTTACCATAGAAGGAAAAAACCATTTGTTGTTACTATCATAAGTAAATGTAACTGTTGGAATGAACAATCTAGTCACCTCCCCAGTTACACTACGATCCCATCTCTGTTGTTCTAACACAGTTACAGTTGATACCAATCAACTGTGTTAGAACATTTTTCTTAGCTTTAGCTATCTCTATAGTGACATCAGATGTAATATTCATGAAAGAAACAACTATGCCTTTTTTTAAGTAATAATAAAGGACCCGATACACAATGTACAAGTCTAGAGGCAAATGCCCGGCCAAAACCTGCATAGCATTCATTGAGACTGTTCTGCACAAACTAGAAATAACATAAAGCATTGAGCGCTGAATCGATAACAATTTCTGTTTAAATGTAACGTTAGTAACTCTGAAGTACTACCACGCTGATGTTCCGTACGCAACTATGGGTAAGAAGTACCTTGTAGTATAAATTTAAAACTTTCCTTTTCAACCCCCAATCTGACCAAGTTAATCGAATTATTGCTGCACTAAATTTTTTAACTTTTTCGTGTAAGTAATTTAAATATGGGAAAATCGATAAGCTATCATCAATTCTTATACCTAGATATTTCACCTCAGATACTAGAGGAATCTGCCTCCCTTTAATTAAAGTTTTTGGCGGTCGCGCATAATTTAGTTTCCCCTTAAGAAGCATCATAACAGTTTTAGTTGTAGATATCAATAGTTTATGCAGATCAGCCCATGACATTAGACTTTCTAATACCTGAGCCACTCTTATTTCAAGCACAGACCTGGATTTACCAGTAACACATAAAACCAAATCATCTGCATAAGCAATCTTATGCAGATTTTCAACTGATTGTTCTAGCCATAAATTAAGTACTAAGTTCCAAAAAAGTGGGCCCAATACAGACCCCTGAGGACACCCTCTCGAAAGATTCCTATTAAACTGTAAATGCTTAGCTTTCAGTATAATTTTCCTACCATACAAATAACTCTGTATCGTCCTATACAATAAACCTGGACATTGCATACCCCTTAATGCAGACAGAATACTCTCATGCCACACCATGTTAAAAGCTCCAGTAAAATCTATAAAGATGGCTAACACATACTTATCCTCTACCAACCAACCACCCGCTGGCTAAAGGCAAATTTCCGCACGTCTATCCTAAATTGAGGAAAGACAGATGTAAGATAGACGTGCGGAAATTTGCCTTTAGCCAGCGGGTGGTTGGTTGGTGGAACAGACTTCCATCCCTTGTGGTGGAGGTTGATAGCCTAAATAAGTTTAAGGCTCAGCTGGACAGGTATTTTGAACGAACAGAGGGGTGAAGTGGAAGTGGGTTTTTTTTTTTTTTTTTTTGGCTGATGCTGCATAAGCTTGCTTTCTTGCATCAAATGCCTCTACTAATGCTAATGCTAATGCTAATGGTTGGTGAAATTCATGAGATCATTAATGGCATTCTCCGTAGAATGCCCTCTCTTTAAACCATACTGATAAGACAGGATCAAACCATTTTTATCCATGACTTGGTTCAATCTTAAAAATAACAATCTTTCAAAAACTTTGCCAAGATTGGCCAATAACGAAATTGGTCTATACCCTCTTGGGTCATTTGGTTTTTTTCCTCGGCTTAACTAACAGCTTGATCAAACCAACTTTCCAGATCCCAGGAAAGGTACTTTGAAGTAAGCATTTATTATATAAGTTTAACAAGATGTTAGGATAAAGCTCAATCACTTTAAGAACAGCAATATTCTCTACTAAATCGATCCCCGGAGTTTTGGAAATGTTAACTTTCTTAGAAACGGCTCTCAATTCCTCTAAAGTAAATAAGCTAATATCAACAGACCCAAGGTATGTTACATTAGAGTCCTTGATATCTTCTTGCTCTGTTGTTTCCCCCCCCACCCCTTCTTCCTCATGAGGAAACAACTCCGATGTTATTGCCTGCACTGTTGTAATCCAATCAGTTGTTTCCACACCATTGACGATTACGGCATTCATTATCTCTCCAGGTCTTACTTTATTCATACTTAGTTTATAAATTAATCCCCAAGGATCTGTATTGCCCACACTAGTAACTAGATTTCTCCAAGCCTTTAATTTACTCTCATAAATAGCCCTATAATAAATTTTCTTTTTATTCCTATAACATGCGTGATAAAATTGAGCTTCATTCAGCCCCCACCGCCTATACCTCTGATATGTCTTCCTACATAAAAATTCTTCTTTCCTTAACCTGGATAATTCCGCATTCCACCAATTAACAACTCGCCTCTTAACTGTTGTCTTCTTGAGGCAAAACTGAGGGCTCTAAGCAATGAAGACTGAACGAAAGCAGAATACTCACAAGCGTTTAAAAAATTCAAATTAACCATGTTGTCTCCTGAAAAATCTAAAGCCACTGACCGTGCAAAACTAGACCAGTTAATCTTCTTATAAGTAAATCTAGTTAATTCAAAATTATCAAAATCTAAAGTAGCATTTAAATCAGCCAAATTATTATGAAAAACCAAAGATCTATGATCACTATTCGTATAGTCTGTTTTCACAAGCCAATGACAGATTCGTCTGGATAACCCCTGAGTAACTAAAGTCAAATCAATGTTCGACCTGCCATGAACATTATTAAAAGTATAAGGCTGACCTGATATATTGACTACACACAAATTATGCATTAAAATAAAGTCCTCCATTAGGCGACCTCTCTGATCAGTCATGCCGTAAACCATAAGTTAGACTTTGCATTGGAATCCAATGCAATAATTAAATTACTACAACCAATTTCACTGAAAACTGTTTCCATATAATGGATAGAATTAGCAATTTCTTGACTTGGAGGACAATAAAGAGATATTAAATTAAAAGACAGCCTAGGAGTACTAATAATAAAACACGCCTGCGTGCTCTGGATTCATAATTTATTTTATTTTTGTTACACAGAGCATTAAAACTATGATAAATGAATTAGCTTTCGGCTGGGTGGCAGCCTTCATCAGATTAAAATACTTTGAATGGCAGTTAGAATAGAGATGCACTGCCAGGATGGTGCGTGAGGCACGTGGTTAATTGTTTGTTGATGTTTGTGGCTGTGACGTATGGTGGTGACGTGGCCAGCGTTTGTCTATGGACAGAATTACTGCTTCTGTGATGGGGTTAAGTTGACAACCACTGTTCCTGTTCAACGAGGTATCCGAGCATTTTATACTTAACGATTCCAACCAGGTGCGCCTTAGGTAATGGTGGGACTTGTCTACAACCACGACATCGCGGTGTGGGTCGATGTCGTGGTGGGTTGTCCAGACATGCTCGGCAATAGCTGAGTGTTCTACATCCGCCAAACGGATCGCCCTTTTATGTTCTGAGAGGCGTTTCTCGAGACGACGTCCAGTCTCTCCAAAGTAGCAGCTCGTGCAGTCACGGCAACAGATGCGATAGACCACACCACTCTGTAGAAGGGTGGGGACAGGTGTTTTTATGTTGGAAAGGAGAGAACGCAGTTTCTTGCCTGGGAGTTGGATGCACTTTACCCCATGCGATCTTAGGATTCTACCGATCTGCTGTGACAGGTTGGGGTAGTATGGGATGAATGCCCTCGTGGAAGACTCGTCACTGTTGGCGTTGCTGTTGGTCGTCACGTTGTCGCGTGCTTGTAGATCACATCTGTTAAGGACATCGATGGGGTAGCCACACCTCGTAAGGTCTACTTTGACTCTGGTGATCTCTTTGCGCCTTTCATCTGCAGAGCTGGAGTGTGTCCAGGCGCGAGTTAGCAAGGTTCGGGCGGTTGAGAGGAGGTGGCCCCGTGCGTGTGCTGACTGGAAGTTGGTAAATTGGCCAGCACACATAGGCTTACGATAAACCGTCGTCTTCAAGCATGTGTCTTCGCGCCGGACAAGTGTATCTAGGTATGGTATAGAGTTGTTCGACTCCAGCTCAATCGTGAATTTTATGAAGGGCGACAGTGAGTTGAGGTGGGTTAGGAGTCGCTGACCTGAGTCTCTAGGGATCACTACGAACACATCGTCTACGTAGCGACACCAAAAGGCGATGTGATCCGGTGCGTGTGTAAACGCACGTCCCTCTAACTCCTCCATCACGATGTTTGCTGTGACCGAGCTGACAGGGGAACCCATGGCTGTGCCATTTATCTGCTGGTAGATTGAACCATTAAACATGATTGCACCCCCTGTTAAGCACAGTCTGAGGGCGGCGGAAATGTCATCAGGCGTCAGCTTAGTTCTGTCGCTGAGGGTTCCATCATTATCCAAGAGTTGTTTTGCGCAAGAGATGGCAAGTTCCACAGGGATGGAGGTAAAGAGTGATACGACATCGAACGATGCCATGACTTGATCTTGCGAGATGGATATAGTGCGGATCCTTTCTATGAACTCAACACTGTTGGAGACGGTGTAGGTGGTCTTGCCAACTAGAGGAGAAAGAAGTCTCGAGACAAATTTAGACAGCTCGTAAGTCGGTGATCCACAGCAGGATACAATAGGTCTTAGTGGCGTGCCTTCTTTGTGCACTTTCGGCAGGCCGTAAAACCGTGGGATCTGACACCCGGAGGCACGGAGGTGATTACGGATTGACTGTGTGATTTTCCCTTGCTTCAGCCAAGTGTTGGTGAGGATATTCACCTCTGACTCCCATCGTTCCAAAGCCTTGTTGGGGTCGATGGTTAGGGGTTTGTAGACGGTAGTGTCTCGTAAGAGCAGTAAGGCTTTCGCCATGTAATCAGTGTGGTTCATTACAACTGTACGACGGCCTTTGTCCGCCGGTAGAATGACGATGGACGAATCCCGTTTCAGTGCCTTGAGGGTAGAAATCTGTATACGGCTGAGGTTTGAAGAGACGGGGCGAGCATGGTGTAGAACTGCTGCAGTCTTTAAGCGGATTGCGTTGGCTACCTCTTCTGGGAGGCGTGATAAGCTTGCTTCCACACCCAAGGCGATGTCGGTGATCGGTGGGTGCTTTGGAAGAACGGCAAATGTCATGCCAAGGGTCAACAAGTTTATTTGTTCTGCAGATAACTGCTTGCTGCTTAGGTTCAATACGAAATCCGTGCAATTTGTGAGAGGGGCATTACGCTGGCACCGAAATTGACGGGATTCATTAATCAAAGTATTGAACTTACATTTCTGTCGGGCACAATAACGATCTGATTCTCTGACGGCCTGGCAACATAAAGTATTGATTACCTTGGTGTAAATAGGATCGGCAATCAGAGCCTTAAGGTCGGCAAGTAGGGCTGCTTTGCTCGCTGAAGCACGTTGTATGTCACGATGGAGGCAGCCGATCCATATGAGTAGAGTTCTGAAGCCGAAGTTCCGACAGGCACGTCCCATACGCTCACTATGAAACGGTTGTTTGTAGCGAAACCCTTTCGGTATAATCCAGTTAGCTTTGCATCTATGTGCAAACCTCAGGTGTTGCCTGCTACGGGCTATGAAGATAAAATCTTTCTGGAGTCTCACGACCATATCATATGTTGGTTGGCCAAGAATAGTCCGTACATAATAAAACACGCCTGCGTGCTCTGGATTCATAATTTATGAATCCAGAGCACGCAGCATAACCAACATAACCAACCAACAATCCAGCATAACCAACAACACTCAGCTATTGCCGAGCATGTCTGGACAACCCACCACGACATCGACCCACACCGCGATGTCGTGGTTGTAGACAAGTCCCACCATTACCTAAGGCGCACCTGGTTGGAATCGTTAAGTATAAAATGCTCGGATACCTCGTTGAACAGGAACAGTGGTTGTCAACTTAACCCCATCACAGAAGCAGTAATTCTGTCCATAGACAAACGCTGGCCACGTCACCACCATACGTCACAGCCACAAACATCAACAAACAATTAACCACGTGCCTCACGCACCATCCTGGCAGTGCATCTCTATTCTAACTGCCATTCAAAGTATTTTAATCTGATGAAGGCTGCCACCCAGCCGAAAGCTAATTCATTTATCATAGTTTTAATGCTCTGTGTAACAAAAATAAAATTAGGAGTACTAATGTTCACGCATGTTGACTTCTGACTATACAGCCCAGAGAGGACAAACAATGTCTCTCTGACTTATTAAAGACCACAATTGCTGTTTTAGGTTTCACATCAACTACACTTATAACTCTGGCATCAGCAGGAAAACCAACAATTTTATGTCCATGTGCAAAGGAACCAACATACGGCTCCTGCATATACAAAATGTCAACACTTTCTTGCACGGCCACCATTCTAATTTCATCAGTAACCACACGACATTTTTGGGCGTTGAGTTGAACCAACTTAAGCACACTACCTTCATCTTTATGTTGAAAACTACCATTCACATTAAACGTACTACAGTTATCCATCATAAGTACGCGTACTGGCAAACTCTAGAGCCTTTTTATACTCAGGACAACTACTACTCCTTAATGAGTGATCATAAGCTCTACCACTGCGCTTGCAGTTCACACAGCATGGATCTTTATTTTTATTTGGGCAATCAACAAAAAGATGGCCACCCTTAGCACAATGACCACACGACACAGTCTTGGTGTGCAGTGTTGTAGAGTGTGGCCATACCCCAAACGCTTAAAACATTTAGTCACAACTGTAAAACGCCTGAATTTGTGTGCCGTATATCCAAAATACAACCTGTCATTACACATCAAATTTTCCAACATGTGAGGAGCTACCCAAATCACCCAATTATTAAACCTTGCCTTGGAACTGTTACTAAATCTACAGACAATGCCCTCTCTGACCTCTTGCTCCGCATATCCATAATCTTGAAGGTTTTTCTCATATAAATCCCTAATAATATCCTCCTGAGTTAATTCCTTAGGTACATCATACACTAAGATGGTAGGGTTCTGCAACTTTACTTTATCCAGATTAATACGCTTTTGAAAAAATACTTCTGCCTTACTGAGTTTATCCAAATCCTAATCATTATCTGTTTCAACTAAGACTCCTTTATTTCGTATAGCTCTTAGATTTCTAATTTTTATTTCTTGAAACTTTTCCTTTAATGTGTTAACAATAACCTCTTTAACTTCCTGACTTGACTTATACTGTTCTGAGGACTCCTCAGCCCTGAAAATAACCTTATTATTTAATCTTGCCATTTTGCTCAGCTTCCTGCTATTATCCACCATACAGATATCATTTAATATTACCTGTTCACCTATTTGAGGCTGGCTGAATCCAGCCCTAACCTTGTCCACATAAGTCCCCTTTTGTTCTGCAACATTAGATAGAAAAGGCTGCTCTCTTAAAATGTCATCTAATAAACTGGCACGCACCTCCATCTCCTCTACCCTTGTTTTAAGACGTTCATTGTCAATGACTAATGCTGTTGATATAGTCTCCATGTCAATCCATACGTCAAGTAAGAAATTAGTTGCAGCTTTAGTCACTTTATTATTTTCACTAGTCATGTAGTCAATAACTTTTTTTCGTCAACTTTGTTACAAGCTCAAAAATAGTAGACACGTCAGGGTACCTCTGCCTTTGATCCTGTATGTTAGCACCTATTATTTCATTCTCACGTAGATTTGTGCCTGTACGTCTTCTCCCCGATTCCGAATAAAAACTATCTACATCAGAAACCATATTATCAGGCTGAATATCCGGAAAATCAGTTATCTTAACATTTGACAAATCTGTTCCGGCATCATCTTCTTCTAACTGCACCCCCCTGTTCAACCATGCAGCCAACTTTAACTACGTTTTCCACACCACCTACCTGAATATGAGAATCAGCATTACCTGACGTCCCAGGTTTAGTATTCACACTAACAGTACTCATCGCACCACTACCTCCACTACTTACAACACTACTTCCTTTAATATTTTTAACTTTAGACGATTTCTCAGAAGCCTTCTTTACAGAATTAGTATTGTACAACGTGGGAACTCTGGAAGGAAGTGGGGGGGAAGCTCCAATCTGGCCACCTGGAGAGCCAGTAAATAATGCCCAAACAGCAGAATGGATGCAAGCGGCTGAGCGAAAAATGCAAGGAGCCATTAACCATAGATGCAGCAACTATAGAGAAAGCCTACAATAAGCGCCGCAACACCTACACAGCCTATATCGATTGCCGCAAAGCCTTCTATCCGTGCATCCTAGCTGGCTAATAGAGGCGCTGAACATCGACAAAGTTAAGCAGGTAGTGACAAACTACCTAGGAGAAAGAATGGCGACATGGAGTACCACAACCAATAAGGTCGAGAACATCACAACCAGGCCCATCAGGAGCGGAATCTTTCAGGAAGATGCCCTGAGCCCACTATGGTTCTGTCTAGCACATAACCTGCCATCACCATACTCAACAATAGCAAGTGCGGATATAAACTCAAAGAAGGAAGGAAGAATCTGTACACCCTCACCCACCTGATATACATGGATGACATCAAGCTATATGCAGAACCGAGAAGCAGCTCCAGCAACTACTGCAGATCACCAAAGATTTTCAGCAATGATATTAGATTTGAATTTTGTCTAGACAAAGTGCAAGACCCACGGATTGTACCAGGGAAAATTAGTCCACCGAAACTACCAGCTTCAAACTGGTAAAGAAATCGAAGCCATGGCAGAGGAAGAAGGCTACAAATACTTGAGGATGGTGCAGGCTCAGCAGTTACAGCACAAGGAAAGTAAGGATTGCCTGACCGAAAAATACCATCAGAGACTCAGAAGACTGCTGAAAGTAAAGCTGAACAGAGAGAACACAGTTAATGCCATAAACACCTATGCAGTCACAGCGCTAACATACTCCTTCGGGGACATAGATTGGACTAACATTGACCTGGACGATATCGTGAGAAAGACAAGGAGAATGATGACCAAGAGCCGCCAACACCACTCGAAATCAGCAGATGAGAGATTGACAATTGCCCGGAAAGAAGGAGGAAGGGGCCTGATAGACCTCATTGAACAACAAAACACAGCGATTGCTAACCAGAAGACAGTGATTTCTAACCAGAATGATTACTTGCAGAATAACACAGCAGCACTCCAACAGGCCATAAGGAAGATAGACAAGCGCTATACCCCAGTCAACCTAATCGAGGAGTCCCCTCCCGCCCAGATGGCACAAAACACGAAGCTAGAAAGATGGGTAGAGAAGACACCGAGTAGTAGACACTACAATGATCTCCATCAAGATCACATAGATAAAATTGCTTCGAATGCATGTCTAACGATCCGGACGCTCTTCCTTGAGAGTGAAGGATTCTTGCTCGACTTCGAAGACCAGATAATTAACACTAGAAACTAGAAAATATATCACCAACGAGTCCGGGTGTACGATGACACATGTTGACGCTGCCACCTGGCCTCAGAAATGAACCAACATATCATTGTGTGATGCAAGGTGATCACCCAGACTGAGTACACTCATAGACACGACCAAGTAGCCAGGATAATACATCAGAAGCTAGCAATGAAATACCAGTTGATCGAAGAAAGTGTACCGTACTACAAGTACCAACCCCTGCAGTACTAGAGACCTCAACCCACAAGTTGTATTGGGAACCCTTCCCATAACAACGGATAAGACAATCAAGCACAACAGACCGGTCATGACCCTTGTGGACAAGAAAGAAAAGGCTACCTATCTGATGGACATAGCGGTAGCCAACACTGGCAACTTGCAGAAACCCATGCGGAAAAAATCAGGAAGTATGCGAACCTAAGACAGGAGATCAAAGCGATGTGGTATAGGCAACAAATAACGACCATCCCGATCATCGTGTCAACCACAGCTTTGAAGCCAAAAACCCTACATAACAGCCTTGCAGCAATAGGTCTACCAGCGAAAACCTACAAGGAACTCCAGAAAGTCGCAATCCTGAAAACCTGTAGCAGGATAGTCATTAACACTAGATATAACAACAACCACCCTGTGCACTTGGTTGCAATACCCGTCACGAGGTGGATTCCCCAGTCAGGGAGAAATAGTATAAGGGAAATAATAATAACAATAATAATAATAATAATAATAATAATAATAATAATAATAATAATAATAATAAAAGACGAGTGGGTGAAGGCCCTAACAGAATTCGAAGGAATGGAACCCACAAGAACCACGTGATACCTAAGCAGAGGCCAAATAAAATCCTGTGGAGAGTAATAGACCACCTCAATCGGCAAATAATGCCACCATTACCTTCACAACAATGGTCCAATGTTGGAGCTGTCCACACAGCCGTATAATGTGCTACCAGAGCAGCTACTAGGATTAATGGAAAAGAAACGAGAGACCAGCAGCAGACTACCGAAAACAGAAGGAACCGCCAGCTTGGGAAAAAACACTCCAGCACAAGATAGAAGAATTAAGAATCAACATAGATCAGTTGACTCAGTACCAATAGGGTAATAGAAGTAAGAAACTTATTGGAAAGGTGAAGAGACCAGAAATCAGAGAATAGGAGAATACTTGGGCACACTGAAGAGAACCTCCTCACACTCAGCAAGAGACTACATCGATACAAAGAGAGCTCCCAGAGGAAAATAAACAACCGAATGTGCGATGAGGACTAAAGAGCCCTCTACAGGATACTGGGTGAAGAAGAGAAAGCAGTAAACGGACCACCCGAGAAGAAGACGATCGAAGAGTTCTGGAGAAATATCTGGAGCAATAAAGAAAGATATAACAGCAGAGCACCCTGGATAGAAGCAGAATGAAAGAGATGTGAAAGTGGGAGATTTGAGAAGAAGAAGTAAAACAGTCGATCAGGAACAACCACAACAGCCGAACCCGGGGAACTGATAACATCCACACCACAACTACTGGTACAAGAATCTCACCTGAATACATAAGCACCGAGCAGAGCAGTTCACTCGAATGATAAGTCACCCTGGGACAATCCTGAAGTTTCTCACTGAAGGAGTCACATATCTGAAGCTTAGAGATGAAGATACAAGAAACCTGGCGAAATACAGGCCAATCACCTGCCTCCGAACGGTGTTCAAGTTCCTAACCAGGTGCATAACCAAGATGTCAGAACACTTAGGGAGTCAGAATATAATGGCCGACCAGTAGAAAGGATGCAAGCGGAGAAGAAAAGGGTGCAAGGAGCAATTAATCATAGATGCAGCAGTCATGGAGCAAGCCTTCAAGTAGTACCGCAACGTATACACGGCCTACATCGATTACCGCAAGGGGCAAGTCCTTTGACTTCGTACCTCATAGCTGGCTAATAGACACCCTGAAGATCTACAATGGCAATCTGATAGTGACAAACTTCTTAGGTGCAACAATGGCGAAATGGAGTACCACCGTTAAGGTTGAGAACATCACAACCAGGCCAATCCCCATTAGAAGAGGAATCTTTCAAGGAGATGCTCTGAGCCCACTATGATTCAGTCTAACGTCTCAACCCACTGTCCACCATGCTCAACGGCAGCAAGTATGGATATAACCTCAAACAAGGAAGAAAGAACCTGTACACCAGCACCCGACTGATGTACATGGATATCAAGCTCTACGCGGCAACCGAGAAGCAACTCCAGCAACTACTCCGGATCACCGAAGAATTCAGCAAGGCATCAGGATGGAATTTGGTCTAGACAAATGCAAGACCCACAAAATGCACCAAGGAAAATTAGTTGGCCGAAACTACCAGCTGCTGATTGGTAAAGAAATCGAAGCTATGACAGAAGGAGAGACCTACGTACCTAGGGATGATGCAGGCTGAGCAGTTAGAACACAAAGATATCAAGAAGTTCCTGACCGAAAAATAACATCAGAGACTCAGAAGTCTGCTGGAATAAAAATTGAACGGAGGGAACACAGTGAAAGCCATAAACACCTATGCAGCTCCGGTACTAACACAGACATTGGGGTCATAGATTGGACTAACACCGAGCTAGAAGATATCGTGCGAAGGAGAAGGATAATGATGACCAAGAGTCGCCAACACCACCCGAAGTCAGCAGTGGAGAGACTAACAGTACCACGGAAAGAGGGAGGAAGGGCTCTGATAGACCTGATAGAGCAACAGAAAACAGCTATAGTTAACCTGAAGGATTACTTCGGGAACAACACAGCACCATTCCATTAGGCCTTAAGGAAGATAGATAAGTGGTATACCCCATTCAACCTAAGCGAGTCTGTGCGTGTAGCACAGTGGTATCGTCACCATCCTCCCCACACCTGGTGGAAAAGGCCCGGGGTTCGAATCCCGTCGATGACGCGAGGAACTTTAATGGGTTTTTTTCACTCCGTGGCTGAGTTAGGTGGTCTCAGGCGTAGATAGCAGGGTTTTTCTCCCCAGTTACGGGGGTTTTTTCGTCCAGCAAAACAGGCAAATCAACCATAGAACATACGCAATTTACAGACACAAATACGGGTTAATGTATTTAATTACGGGTAACCCTAAAAAAATAATAATAAAAAAATTAAACCTAAGCGAGGAACCGCCTCTCGCCCAGGCGGTACAAGAAAGGAAGTTAGAAAGATGGGTAAAGAAGACACTCCATGGCAGACACTACTTGATCTTCATCAAGATCACATTGAAAACATTGCTGGCTAACAAGCGGGATGCTCTTCCCAGAGATTGAAGGATTCATGCTGGCCATCCAAAACCAGTTAATCAACACCAGGTGCTCACATCTGGTGAGTATGGGCTTGACACACCCAGGGTCCAGAACTGGATATCATCATTCTTCTCTTTCTTGGTGATTTCCCTCTACTTCTCTCTCTATCTTTCTCTCTGGGTCACTGGGTAAATGAAATTTTTTTTGGATGGTGCAGCAAAAGCCTCAGGCTTCCTTGCATCATATGGCTAATAATAATAATAATAATAATAATAATAATAATAATAATAATAATGAACTACAGAAAATATATCGCAAAGGAGCGCGGAATGCCAGATGACACATGTCGACAATGCCACCTGTCCTCAGGAACGATCCAACAAATCACCGTGGGGTGCAAGGTGATCACCCAGACTGAGTACACTCATAGTCACGACCAGGTAGCCAGGATAATACATCAGAATCTAGCGAGGAAATGCCAGTTGACCAAAGAAAGTGTACCATACTACAAGTACGAACCCCAGGCAGTACTAGAAACCCGAACCCATAAGTTGTACTGGGACCGCGCCATAATAACGGATAAGACCATCCCGCACAACTGAGTAACCTGAGACATGAGATCAAGGAAATGTGGCATATGCAAGTAGTGTCGACCAGCCCGATCATCGTGTCAACCACCGTTATGGTACCAAAGACTCTACATAGCAGCCTAGCAGCAATAGGTCTCCCAGAGAACATTTACAAGGAACTCCAGAAAGTCGCAATCCTGAACACCTGTAGGACAATGAGAGATTTCCTCGACCAACAGTAGTACCAGACATTATATCCACCCTGTGTACTTGGTAGCAGTACCCGCCTCTCCGAGTGGAATCCCCAAATCAGGGAGAAATAATAATAATAATACAATACAATAGAATACAATAATAATAATAATAATAATAATAATAATAATAATAATAATAATAATGATGCGCAATGGCTTTTGGTTCATCCTACAGAGCCAGTTCTGCTTACTAAAAGTGGCCATTGGGCCCTCACATCCCTTCGGTCTGGCCTTCAAGTCAAGCAAGGTGGACTTGAAGTTAGAGGTCGTTTTTAGACTAAAGGTCTCTTATCATTTGTTTACCGGATGAGACTGATTCCATCGAGCACCAGCTACACTGAGGGAAAATTTGGAGGGACCTAGTTACTAAATGGTTCGATTAGTCTTTCATACCTATATCGATAGTAGCCCATCCTGATAGTAGTCCATTCCGACAGTATTCCGGGTCCATTAGGATGGACCCGGAATGGAGTCCCACCTTTGCGGAAGCGGTAATGGTAATAGTAATTAATAGTAAGAAATTAGAAAGCGCGATGGCCCAGTGGTTACAATACTGAACTACAAGCCTGATGTACGCGGCCTTGAGTCCCGCCTTGGTGGAAGGAAACGCGGCTCCATCAGGCTAGAAGACTGGTATAATTACTTGGGCGATTACTGGCGGTGAGGCTTTCCTCCGAAATACAAGCTTAAATAATAACAAATCCTGACTTAGGTACATTATTATTATATTAGGGTCTCCCGTAAATGATTACATATACCCGTTTATGTGTTATGTCTGTTAATTGCGTGTGTTCTCTGGTTGATTTGCCTATTTTGCTGGACGAAAAACCAGAGTTCCTGGGGAAAAAACCTTGCTATCTACGGCTGAGTCTGACTAACTCAGCCGGGGTGAAAAAAGCGTATTAAAATTCGAATCACATCATCGACGGGATTCGAACCCGGGCCTTTTCCACCCAGTGTGGGGACGACGATGACGATATCACTGTGCTACCCACGCAGACTTAGGTACATATACTGAAGTCCATACATGTTTTAAGAACTGATGTTCTATCATATTACTATGTCTTTGTATATTTTAAGCCATCGCTCCCCCTACGTGGCTGATGTTGTGTTCATATCGTAGTGCAGTCACAACTTGTGTGCAATGTTCTATCTCTCCGTTCTCCTGATAGTGAGATCGGAAAAGTGGCAGTAGGATATTACTGGAAAGAGGGAGCATCTCTCTATTACAGGAATCCAAACTGACCTTTCCAAACACATCAAGAAGTAGTGTGTTTGGAAAGCTCAGTTGGTGTACACAAACGGACGTGGCGTACACTAACAATAATGCCAAAAAAGTGTGAGAAGAGCCCCACTGCTAGGAAAAGAAATGTACTTATCTCAGTCGAAGAAGAATCTAATAATGAAGGAAATGCAGGGAAAACTACCAACAACCTTGTACCAAAGCAGTGTGAACCTCTGAGCCCTATCCCACCAGAAGAACTCTCGATAACGTTGGAGGACCTAAGAGTTAATCTTTGGAAATCACATGAGCCTTCCATCCAACTAGTGGACATATTATGTAAACAGTTCCCGGCAAGGACACAAGAACAGAAAGACACCACAATAAAAGATGCAGAGGACCCAGAAGAAGTTCACAAAGCTGCTGAGACGTCTCTTGATTCCTCCAAAAATAGACCTCATCATTGTCCTTAATGGAAGTTTCCTAGACACTATGAAACAAGATTCACAAATCACAGAGAAACTGATATCAGACATAACAAAAATATGGAGCCACCTGGGAAGACTTCTATTAGAAACAGCGATACGGATGGAGAATCTAAAGACGGCACTCCAAGAGAAGAAACTACAACTAAGAGCTTTAGAGAAAAATATCAGGAAGCAAAAGCAGCAGAGAAAGGGAAAGAGACTCAATCAGTCAAACCAGACAAATCCACCCGACAGCACTACTAACACACCATGCCCAGAACACGGACCCATGCTCACTGTTTGACAACAACGATTATCGGTATTACCCCACACATACAAGAAATAGATAAGACAGCCCAAAATTCATTTCATGGATGTACTGGATGCCCGGATAGGCAGACCGACCCACCTATAACAGAACTAAATAATGAGGTGGATGACACTAGACTCACACCTGCCTCCAAAACGACAAATACGACAATAGTTGTACCCATGTCAAAAAAGGGAAACAAGATCACATAGCGAACCAAAAGAGCACTATTTCTCCACTTCTTCCCAAAACCTGCGATCCTGAACTTATTTCCGTTCTGTGTCAGTTTTTTTCACTTTCTTATTCCAAAGGTGTTTTTTCTTCTTGGAATTTTTTCGTATATCCAGCCAGTTTCTAAAAGGGTCGAGAAATCACTCCCATTAATTATCATCCCATTGGAGTTACTTCTACTCTTTCTAAAGTAATGGAGAAATCAATTGACTGTCAACCCTTAAACCAACTTGAAATCTTCCATCTGATCAACGATCATCAACGATCAGCAGTATGAATACTGTCAGTGTCGATCCACTGCTGATATTCGGGCATATGTTACCCATCTATGGACAAATTCAATGGAAAATTTTGGTGAAATTCAAACAGTTGCTCTTGACATTTCAAATGCTTTTGATCGTGTTTGGCTTCACAGTCTTCTAAATAAGCTTCTATTTTATGGTTTAAACTGTGTTTTGTAATCGGATATTCAATTTTCTCATTCTAACTTCTCCACTAACGCTGGTGTTCCCCAAGTTTCATTTCTTTCTCCCACTCTTTTCCTCTTGTAGACTAGTGACCTTTCATTGACCAGAAATCCAATTTTTGCTGATGATAGCACATTGTAATCCTCCTTCCAGTTTAAGAAACTTGCCCTAGGCAAGTTTCTTAAACTGGAAGTTTCTTAAACCAGTAAATTAAATGCTGATCCCCAGGTAATTGTCTAGTGGGAAAAGATTACTTAGTTGATTTCAATCCTCATAAAACTCACTTCTGTCTTATATCTTGCTAAAAGGATTCTTATGTTCCTCTGCTTATCTTCAATGACACTTTGAGTTCTAGGCAGATCATATAACTCTATTGGCGATTACCCTGACTTCTAATCTCTCTTGGCATAAGCACATTACAAATATTGCTTCCTCTGCATCTAAAAACAGTTTTCTCTTTCGTTTTCGGCGTAACTTTTCTTACAAACGGCTGTTCACTCTGAAAAAATCGCATATCCGCCCTACCAGGGAATATTGTTCGCATATTTATGAGGGTGTACCAAAACCTCTCTTGCGCTGCTAGAATTCATTCAAAAGAGGACAGTTAGGTTAATTAATGACTCATCTCTAATAGAGCCTCTGCACTCTCTGTCACAGACATTCTGTTTCTTGTGCATGCCTTCTATAGATACCTCCATAGGCACAGTTCTTCTGAATTGCTTACTATAATTCCCCTCTCCCTTCAAAGCTTTCCGAACATGTGCTGCAAACAGTCAATATACTTTGGCTGTCCAGCTTCTAACTCACAGCACCAAGTATTCTAGTTCCTCATTTATTCATTCAACTTGCCCTATGCAAACGGTTTCAACTTCTTGAATGTCCAGTAACAGTAACTTAAATGCTGATCCCCAGGTAATTCTCTAGTGGGAAGATTCTCCAGTTTGGAACAACTTTCCTTCATAAGTATATGCTGAAAATTTCAATCTTCCAAAGTTCAAGAGTAATATTAATAAGTACAGTATAGTCTTTCATCTTCTCAACCTTCAGCCCATGCACGTCGCTAAGTGCTATAGGTTCTAAATACCTGTCGTGTGTGAGGTTTTGATAAAAAAAAAAAGTCTCCCTCTGTCATGGCTTCAACTTCTTCACCTGCCTTCAGCTGGTAGTTACATCCAACTGGTTATCTTCATGCAATCCATAGGAGTTTCATTTATCTAGAAGAAGTTGCATCCTCATGGCAATGTTGAACTGTTCAGTGATCTAAATTAGCTGTTGGAGATGAATCGTGGATCAGGCAAGAGGGATGCACAGGTTCTTCTTTCTTTTAGGGTTTATCCATATTTTCTGTTGTTGTATATGATAGACAGTGGTTTGAGTGCTATACAGAACCATGATGGACTCAGAGCCTCTGAATGGAAGATTCCTTTCCTGATGGCTATCGGTCTGGTCGCGATATTCCAGTCTTGATGGTGGTCCTCCAATTTGCCATTGTTGTTTCTAGGAAATATGCCAATATCAGGTTGATGTTGTAGATCTCCAATGTCTCTATCAGCGAGATGTGGGGCATGCAGTCTCAGTCCTTGCGGTAGTTGATGTAGGTCTTGCAGAGGTTGCGGTGTTTGTTGTTGGTTTGCTCCAT
This sequence comes from Mastigoproctus giganteus, assembly GCF_048544385.1. NCBI lineage: Eukaryota > Metazoa > Arthropoda > Arachnida > Uropygi > Thelyphonidae > Mastigoproctus > Mastigoproctus giganteus. Next base: position 168,378,491 of record NC_143584.1, on the reverse strand, counting down.
AACTACGTGTTCAGTGGTCAACTGCTCTTTGTATCCCCTTCTCAACTACTTACATCCCTTCTTCTGCTGCTTTCTCATGATGATGATGTTCTTGTTCCCCAGGTGGTCTGTTATCTTCTTAATCATTACCGGATGGTGAGGAACTTCTACATTGTTTGGAGACAGGTGATTGGTCCGTACTTTGTCTGGTTTGTGGTGCGTTTCTGCTTAGTCTTCTGATAGGTGATCCCTTGAGTCAGAGACTCTTGATGTGTCTCAGCGAGCATCATTATCTGGGTGAGCTATTATGCTGTGTGCCTGCGTATTCAGCTGAAGTTCATGTACCAGTAGTTGTGAATGATATCTATTGTTGTGGTTCGCCATTTGTCGGACTTCCTAATCGACTGTTGTACGTGTTCCTCTTGAACCTCATATTCTGTCATCTCTTGTACGTTCTTGGTTTTCTGCTTTTCTAGAGCCATGCAGGGGTACAGCCATAACGGCTAACTTCAGTGATCCCCAGAACTCCTCGAGTACCTTCTGGTTGGGGGGGGGGGTCCATTGCCTTCCTTCTCCTCTTGCCTGGTTTTCCTTTTGGAGGGTATCTGGTTTCATCGATATATCCAGTTTACCTCTCGGCACTCTCTGTGTAATGGCCGGTTGTCTTGCCGAATGCCAAGAGTTTCTGCTTTGGAGTGACAAGATTTACTGTGGGTGTTGTTTTTCTTGAGCATGGCCTTTGCTTTTCCCTCACTTTTTACTTCTGCTACCCTTATTGGTATTAGGTCAGTTAGCCTACCTTTACTCTTCTGTCTTCATTGTTGCCTTCTTTTCCAGGGGCCTGGCTCCTTGTCTATGTATTTTTTGTGTTTGTTGGTCTCTGATAAACTGGTATTATTGGCTGATTGAGGTGGTCTTTGAATTTCCGGTGAATTCTTTTGGGTCTCTGCTTCGATATGGTCTGGGTCTGTATGGAATCAATTCCATCACTTTCAGCTAGGGCTTTCTTTAACTGTTTTTCTATTCTGGATATTGCAATTTCATCTGTTTCTACTTCAGCAGTTTCGGGTTGTAGTTTTTGCATTTGCCGTTCTTCTTTCACTCCTGGTCCTTACCCGTTGTTGTTTTTAGTTGCTCGCTCACATCCTGCTTGATTTTTTTCAAGATTACAGGAGCTATAATTTTTTTCTTGACCAGGGTCCATCTTTTATCTGCTATTCGCTGTTCGGTGAACTGAACAGTCGGAAACCGTTCCGATCATTTGGTGTGTAGTTTCGTACATTGTAATGTTTCACCGTCCTTACTTTGTAGTATAGTCCCATGATAAATGAATTGATATGTTCCGGTACAATACAGCGCCACTCTAAGCACTGTAGTCCACGGAAGACTGTCTCCGATTTTTTGAACGACCTCTCTGCCTAAGGTCCTACACCACACTCGATGCTGAATGATTATCACTTCTCTTTCACATACCATGGATGCAGTGTAACCAATATTTCTACAACTCTTCTATATCCACCTTTTGCGATGTACCTGTTTAGCTGTGATATCTAGTGGTGGGTGGTAGTTATGGGCGCGACAGCAGATTTCGCCACTCTTTCTGTCTCAACTTCATTTTGACCTAAGGGCAGCTTAGTCAAATTCAGTGTCTTTTGCGATTTTTTTCTTCTCCGGTGGGATTCAAAGCCGGGTCCACGATATTGGTTGTCTGGCATCAGGTCCACCAGGTTAATCGTGCCCCTGATTATTATTATCATCATTATTATTATAGTTGCTCTCATATTATTTCTCCCTGATGGGTGGATTCCACTCTGTGACGTGTACTGCTACTAAGGACACAGGGTGATGGTAATTACTGTTGGTTGAGGAACTCTCTGACTATCCTACAGGTGTTCAGGATTGCGACCTTCTCGAGTTCCTTGTAGGTGTTCTCTGGGAGTCCTATTGCTGCTAGGCTGCTATGTAGGGTCTTTGGCACCATACTGGTGTTTGACACGATGATCGGGATGGTCGTTACTTCTTGCATATACCACATCTCCTTGATCTCATGTCTCAGGTTTGTGTACTTCCTAATTTAATCCTCATGGGTTTTCTCGACATTGCTAGTGTTGAGCACCGCTATGTCGATCAGGTATGTAGCCATTTCCATCCTGTCCACAAGGTTTATGTCCAGTCTGTTGTGCGGGATGATCTTATCCGTTATTATGGCGCCATTCGAGTACAGCTTGTGGGTTGGGGTCTTTAGTACTGCCTGGGGTTCGTACTTGTAGTATGGTACACTTTCTTTGGTCAACTGGTATTTCCTCGGTAGCTTCTGATATGTTATCCTGGCTACGTAGTCGTGTCTACGAACGTGCTCAGTCTGACTGATCACATTGTATCCCCTTGTGATAGGGAATACAAGGTGATCAGTCTGACTGATCACCTTGAATCCCTTTTTGTCATCCATGTACATCAGGTGGATGAGGGTGTATAGGTTCTTTCTTCCTTCTTTGAGGTTATATCCATACTTGCTGTCTTTAAGCATGGTGGATAGCGGGTTGTGTGCTAGACAGAACCACCGTGGGCTCAGAGCATCTCCCTGAAAGATTCCTCTTGTAATGGGGATTGACCTGGTTGTGATATTCTCGACCTTAATGGTAGTACTCCATTTCGCCATCGTTGCTCCTTGGAAGTTTGTCACTATCGGATTGACCTTCTAGATCTTCAGGGTTTCTATTAGCTAGCTATGAGGTATGGAATCGAAGGCCTTGCGATAATCGATGTAGGCCGTGTAAAGCTGCGTAACTGCGGCATCTACGGTTAATTGCTCTCTGCATAACTGCGGCATCTACGGTTAATTGCTCTCTGCATCATTTACTCCTCCGCTTGCATCCTTTCGGATGTTCGGCCATTATGTTCTGACTCTCTAAGTGATCTGATATCTTCTTGGTTATGTAGCTGGTCAAGGATCTTGAACATCGTTGGGAGGCAGGTGATTGGCCTATATTTCGCCGGGTTTCTTGTATCTTCGTCTTCAGGCTTCAGATATGTGACTCCTTAAGTGAGAAACATCGGGATTGTCTCCAGTTGCCTTATCATTCGTGAACTGCTCAGCTAGGTGCCTGTGTGCGTGCAGGCGAACTTCTTGTACCAGTAGTTGTTGATTTTATTAATTCCTGGGGTTCGCAAGTTGTGGGTGTTCCTGATCGACTGTTTTACTTCTTCTTCTTGAATCTCCCACTCTTTAATCTCTTATGTGTCCTTGGTTTTCTTCCGTTCTACTTCTATTCAGGGTGCTCTGCTGTTATATGTTACTTCACTGCTTCAGATATTTCCCGAGAACTCCTGGATCGCCTTCTTCTCGGGTGGTCCGTTTCTTGCTTTCTCATCTTCACCCAGTTTCCTGTAGAAGGCTCTTTGGTCCACATCGAAGATTCGGTTGTTTATTTTCCTCTGGAGCTCTCTTTGTATCGGTGTAGTCTCTTGCTGAGTGCGAGGAGGTTCTGCTTCAGTGTGTCCAAGTATTCTCCTATTCTCTGATTTCTAGTCTCATGTTTGCTGTGGACGCTCTCTGCCTTGAGGATGTTCTATACTTTTCCAATCAATTTTTTACTTCTATTACCCTGTTGGTATTTTTTTTTTTTTTTATGTGAACCCCAAACACGAGAGGTATTATATTAGAACCTATAGTACTTCGTACCGTGCTTGGGTACTGGGTCAACTGACCTATCTTGACTCTTAATTCTTCTGTCTTCTGCTGAAGTCTTATAATAATTATTATTATTATTATTATTATTATTATTATTATTATTATTATTATTATTGTTGTTGTTGAACCTGAGAAGAAGGCGATTAATTACGTGCGGGATTATTTTCAGGAAAACACAACTCTAATCTAGCATTAGCATTAGCATTAGCATTAGTAGAGGCATATGATGCAACAAAGCAAGCTTATTCAGCATCAGCCAAAAAAAAAAAAAAAAAAAACACTCCCATTTCACCCCTCCGTTCGTTCGAAATACCTGTCCAGTTGAGCCTTAAATTTGTTTAGGCTATCAACTTCAACAACAAGTAATGGAAATCGGTTCCACCAACCAACCACCCACTGGCCAAAGGCATATTTCCGCACATCTATCCGACATCCGTCCTTCCTCAATTTGAATTTATGCCCTCTGAGGTGATTATTCTGAGCAAGATGAAGAATCCCACTGGCATTGAGCATGCTCAAACCATTCAAAGCCTTATACACCTCTATCAGATCACCTCGCCGGTGCTTAGTCTCCAGACTCTGTAATTTGCAAAACTTAAGCCTTTCTTCGGAAGCGCAACCCTTTGTTCCATTCACTAATCTTGTTGCCCTTCTCTGTACCCGTTCCAGCAGCTCTACATCCTTCTTGAAATGAGGCCTCCAGACCTGTATACAGTACTCAAGATGTGGCCTAACCATTGCCTTATACAAGGGAATAATCACCTCCTTATCCCTGCTAGAAAACTTCCTGTATATCATTGACAAGACACCATGAGCTACTCTTGCAGCTCGTCTGCACTGCTCAGAGAACTTCATATCTGCCTGCACAATTACCCGCAGGTCCTTTTCATTCTCCACCACTGTCAGTGTAGTACCGCACAGTTGATACGTTGCTCTGAGGTTACTGTTTCCCATATGTAGTACTTTACATTTGTCAATGTTAAACTTCATTTGCCACCTCTCAGCCCATCTGTTCAACCTTTCCAGATCCTGTTGCAGCAGCATAGCGTCAGTAGTGTCCTTAACAACCCTGCCAACCTTTGTATCATCTGCAAATTTGGACATTAAACTTGATATCCCATCATCAATATCATTCATAAACACCGAAAACAACAAAGGACCCAACACTGAACCCTGAGGAACTCCACTAATAACATTAGCCCACGTTGAGCAGTGTCCATTGATTACCACTCTCTGTCTTCTGCCACTCAACCATCCCCTTATCCATAGCAGCAATTTGCCTCCAATGCCACACTGCTCCAATTTGTGCAGCAGTCTTCCATGTGCAACAGTATCAAAAGCCTTTCTAAGATCCGAATATATAATATCAAAGTTATTCCCTGCATCCAGTTCTTTTGTGACTACATCATAGTATCCAATCAAATTGGTCAGGCAAGACCTGCCCTTAACAAAACCATGCTGCGTCTGAGCTATAACTGAATTCTTGTCTAGATGATCCTGCAGTGCTTCTTTAACCAGTGCCTCCATTAACTTACCTGGAACAGAAGTTAAACTAACAGGTCTATAATTACTTGTGTCAGCCTTTGATCCTCCTTTGTGAATTGGGGTTACATTTGCACATCTCCAGTCTTTGGGTACCTCCCCTGAGTCCAAAGAAGCTCTCATAATTATGGCTAGGGGTTTGCTTACTTCCTTTGCTGCCTCCTTTAATATAACTGGATAGATCCCATCCACCCCAGGTGCCTTTTTTATGTTTATCCTCAACAATCTCTCCTCCACTTTCCTCTCAGTTATTACAAAATCATCCAGCTCACTGCCAATGTTTACTTTACCTACATCATTCTCCTTCCTGAATAACTCCTCATGCGTGAATGTAGATGCAAAATACTCGTTTAGATTGTTAGCCACCTGAGAAGGATCCTCAACTGTTGAACCATCAAAATCCAGTGGACCAATCTGATTCATCCCTTTCCTTCTCGAGTTTAAATATGTAAAGAACTCTTTTCTGTTTTTCTTTGCATCCTTTGCCAAGAATTTTTCGTAGTCTGCCTTTGCCTGCCTAATCTCCTTTGTGACTTGGTTACAGACCAACTTATATCTATCATAGGGTTCTGCGTCATGTGTTAATTTTTATGTATCGCATGCATTTTTCTTCTCTGCCACATGCCTCATTAGTTCATCTGACAACCATTTAGGCCTAAACCTTGAACAATATTTCTTAGTTGGTATGTAAAGCCTGGTAGCCTCCAAGATTAGTTCCTTGAATGCTTCCCATTTTGAGTTTGCTGTTGGTAACATCATCAGTTGGTCCCACTGTATAGAATTTAAATACTGTCTCAGACTATCATAATCGCCTTTACGAAAACAAAAACCCTTCCCTTTACCTCTGATGGCAGTTACCTCCTTGAGTAAATCCCACTTCAGCACACTGTGATCACTGCCACCTAGTGGTTCATTTATCTGCAGATTCCTAATGCATGAAGAATCACTACTGATAATCAGATCAAGAGTATTGCTCCCTCTTGTTGCCTCACGAACATGCTGATGTAGAAAACAATCATCCAATAAATCCGCAAAAGTCTTGCTAGTGTGCGAGTGACCAACCCACAAATTCCAGTCAATATCTGGGAAATTAAAATCTCCCATTATAACACTCTCTGATTTACTGGCCCACTCTATTTCCCTGTACAGTATCTTATTATACTCATCAGAGTCATTAGGCCTATAGCACACTTCTACTCTCAATTTTGATTTCCCTATGCTTATGTCACACCAAACTGACTCGACACTGCCATGTCCATCGATGTCGACTGGCTTAACTTCCTTGGACCTTATGTGTTTCTTAATTAATAGCATAACCCCTCCTCCCCTCCTGTCCTGTCTATCCTTTCTATACACATTGTATTCTCCAAATTAGCTTTCTTTAGCTTGGTAATCTACCAAGCTAAAGAAAGATAAACAAATACAGAAAGATGCGCGAGGAATCAGCGCCGTGGCAAGCATTACGATCTTGGAAGCTACTAGGCTTTACATACCAACTAAGAAATATTGTTCAAGATTTAGGCCTAAATGGATGTCAGATGAACTGATGAGGCATATGGCAGAGAAAAAACATGCATGGGATACATACAAATTAACACATGACACAGAAGCCTATGACAGATACAAAGGAGGTTAGGCAGGCGAAGGCAGATTACGAGAAATCCTTTGCAAGGGATGCAAAGAAAAACAGCAAAGAGTTCTTTACTTATGTAAACTCTAGAAGGAAAGGGATGAATCAGATTTGTCTACTTGATATCGATGGGTCAACTGTTGATGATCCTGCTCAGGCAGCTAACAAACTAAATGAATATTTTGCATCGACATTCACACATGAGGAGTTATTTAGCGAGGGGAAAGCCAGAGGTGTATTCAACTCTAGCAGTAAGCTAGAGAATCTTGTAATAACTGAGAGTAAAGTGGAGGAGAAATTGTTGAAGATAAACACAAAAAAGGCACCCTGGGTGGATGGGATCTATCAAGTTATATTAAAGGAAGCAGCAAAGGAAGTAAGCAAACCCTTAGACATAATTATGAGAGCTTCCGTGGACTCAGGGGAAGTACCCATGGACTGGAGATGTGCAAATGTGACCCCAATTCACAAAGGAGGATCAAAGTCTGACACAAGTAATTATAGACCTGTGAGTTTAACTTCTGTTCCAGGAAAATTAATGGAGGCACTAGTTAAAGAAGCCCTGCAGGATCATTTAGACAAGACTTCAGTTATAGCTCGGACACAGCATGGTTTTGCTAAGGGGAAGTCTTGCCTGACCAATTTGATTGGATACTATGATGCAGTCACAAAGGAACTGGATGCAGGAAATAACTTTGATATTATGTACTTTGATATTATATCTTAGAAAGGCTTTTGATACTGTTGCGCATGGAAGACTGCTGCACAAATTGGAGCAGTGTGACATTGTAGCCAAATTGTTGCTGTGGATAAAGGGGTGGCTGAGGGGAAGAAGACAGAGAGTGGTAATCAATGGATACTGCTCAACGTGGACTAATGTTATTAGTGGAGTCGCTGAGAGTTCAGTGTTGGGTCCATTATTGTTTTCTGTATTCATAAATGATATTGATGATGGTATATCAAGCTAAATGTCGAAGTTTGCAGACGATACAAAGGTAGGCAGGGTTGTCAAGGACACTACTGACACTATGCTGCTGCAACAGGATCTGGAAAGGTTGAGGAGATGGGCTGAGAGGTGGCAAATGAAGTTTAACATTGACAAATGTAAAGTACTACACATGGGAAATAGCAACCCCAGAGCAACGTATCAACTCAGTGGTACTACACTGACAGTGGTAGAGAATGAAAGGGACCTGGGGGTGGTTGTGCAGGCAGATATGAAGTTCTCTGAGCAGTGCAGAAGGGCTGCAAGAGTAGCTCATGGTGTATTGTCAATGATATATAGGAATTTTTCTAACAGGGATAAGGAGGTGATTATCCCCTTGAAAAAGCAATGGTCAGGCCACACCTAGAGTACTGTATACAGGTCTGGAGGCCACATTTCAAGAAGCATGTAGAGCTGCTGGAACAAGTGCAGAGAAGGGAATCAAGATTAGTGAATGGAACAAAGGGGTGCTCTTACGAAGAAAGGCTTAAGTTTTGCAAATTACAGTGTCTGGAGACTAGGCACCAGCGAGGTGATCTGATAGAAGTGTATAAGGCCTTGAATGGTTTGAGCATGCTCAATGCTGATGGGATTCTTCCTCTTGCTCAGAATAATCACCTGAGAGGGCATAAATTCAAATTGAGAAAAGACAGATGTAGGATAGGCGTGCGGAAATTTGCCTTTAGCCAGCGGGTGGTTGGTTGGTGGAACAGACTTCCATACCTAGTTGTGGAAGTTGATAGCCTAAATAAGTTTAAGGCTCAGCTGGACAGGTATTTCGAACGAACAGAGGGGTGAAGTGGAAGTGGTTTTTTTTTTTTTTTTGGCTGATGCTGCATAAGCTTGCTTTCTTGCATCAAATACCTCTACTAATGCTAATGCTAATGCTAATCTCCTCAATAAAAGACTACATAGATGATATGGCTTCAAACGTTTGGCTGACCAAACTATTATTATATTTAGGCCACCCGAATAATTAAATTCATCTGCTGCCGTTCATTGTGTATTATGTCCGTAAATTGCGTGTGTTCTGTAATAGATCTGCGTGTTTTGCTGGATGAAAAACCCGAGTTGCCGAGGGAAAAAACATTACTATCTACACCTGAGACCGACTAACTCAGCCCCGGAATGAAAAAAGCCCATTAAAGGTCTTCCCGACATCGACGGGATTCGAACACGGGCTCTTTCCACCTGATGACGTTGACGTTACCATTGTACTAAGCACGTTGACCAACGTTCGGCTCACGAAAGAAAAGCTGTTCCCTGAGACATAAGGAATCATGGTCACGATCCAACATTGGATTACCAACAGGAATTACAGGAAATATATCGCCAAGGACCCGGGCGTAAGATATTACACATTTCGTGATGTGATCTAACTGCAGAAACAATTATTTTGTTTCTGGTAATCAAAGATCTGGAAACAGACTACGGTTGACTCCGTGAAATTTGTAACCTCGCATGCAAAATGGGATATCTTTGACTCTTCAGTCAATCAACAGCTCTAATAATTAAATTAAAAAAATTTAATTTATTATATTAGAGTTACCCATAATTGATTACATAAATCAGCATTTGTGTCTGTAAATGCATGTGTTTTCTGGTCGATTTTCCTGTTTTGCTGGACGAAAAAACATAGTTTCTGGGGAAAATCCTTGCTATTAACTCCTAAGACCGACTAACTCAGCCACAGAGTGAAAAAGCCTATTAAAGTTCCTCGCATCATCGGGCCGGTGATAATACCACTGTTTTACCCGTGCAGACACCAATGATTAAATAAACAAACTGGTCAAGAGCATCACCACGGTGCTCTGCAAAAAGCAGACCGTATCACTTATATTCTGCTGAAGGTTTCAGAGCTGCCAGTTAAAAGTAGAACCCATCCAAATATTTTCTCTGGTGGACACGACCCCTTTCTACTACAGAATCAATCTAAAAAGAGCCAAGAAGAGACTTTAAAGAGGATGGAGAAACGGCGGTGTTCACCAAGCTGAGATTCTATTAGACGAATTCAAGAGAGTGAGAAGAAACTATGTGAACCTCGTGTATCACCAAAAATGGGACATCTGGCACAAACCAGTCCAAACTGAAGGCAAAAGGTTCCCGTGGAGCTAATGCATAAAATAGTATGCAGAAATTACACACCCTTGAAATTATTAACTCCATTATTCTGCATGGAACGTTGGAAACAACTATCCAGTGGCCCACAATGGATAAGTCTTTCGACCAGCTTAACATCCAGAACAATGCATAGCAGAATATGAACACCCAATGGGACATTCATTTGGGAAAACCAGCTGATCTCTCCATTGGGCGGGAGAACCAGCCTTCACCCACTACAAGGTTGATGAAGCCATCGCCAAGATAAAATGTGGATAAATTCCAGATATAGATTTCATTGAGGTAACTCAATTAAAAGACACTGGAATCTTGCTCCTAAATCTCGACTCGAATTCTTCAACACCTGCCTCATAGATGGCCGTTTCCCTCCCATTTGGAAACAAGCCAACCTGCGATTAATTCCCAAGAAATCGTCTACCACAGCCGGCTCTACGACCCCCCCCCCCCCTATCGGCCCATTTCCCTTCTCTCTGTCCTGGGGAAAATGATAGAACGGTTACTTCTTCTGAGGCTATACAGCTATTACTGGGAAAACCAGGTAGGACTGGCTGTTCAACGATTGATGCCATGCAACACCGCTCCAAGATAAGAGAACTAATTGCCAGTATATTTTCTAAATCTTTCAGCCTGCCTTTGACTCTGTCTGGTAGCCCAGCAGTCAGGCCGACTCTTTATCTGAAATCTATAATTGCATCAATAGTATGAAGGATTTGAACAGAATTTAATTGCGACCGTCGCCGCTAGGTGGGGCCAACGATCCGGACTGTTTAAGTCGATTTTTCCCATGATCCTTTTCGTGGAGGACGTCATCGATCGCGTAACTCTATTCTCTCCGAGTCCCGTGTGCTTTCGACGGCAAGCTGTGTACCTCCCATGATGATTTTCACAATCTCCTCTCCAGACACCGGTATTTTTGCCTTTCCCATGATGCTTTTCGGGTAGCTGGACGCCGATGTGTTCGTCCCATGATGCTCTGTGCGGTCCGAACTCCGTTATTTATTTTTTTTCGCATCGCCTCAGAGCTTCCCATATGTTTTTAGCATTAGCATTAGCATTAGTAGAGGCATTTGATGCAAGAAAGCAAGCTTATGCAGCATCAGCCAAAAAAAAAAAAACACTTCCACTTCACCCCTCTGTTCGTTCAAAATACCTGTCCAGCTGAGCCTTAAACTTATTTAGGCTATCAACTTCCACAACTAGGTATGGAAGTCTGTTCCACCAACCAACCACCCGCTGGCTAAAGGCAAATTTCCGCACGTCTATCCTACATCAGACTTTCCTCAATTTGAATTTATGCCCTCTCAGGTGATTATTCTGAGCGAGAGAAAGAATCCCATCAGCATTGAGCATGCTCAAACCATTCAAGGCCTTATACACCTCTATCAGATCACCTCGCTGGTGCATAGTCTCCAGACACTGTAATTTGCAAAACTTAAGCCTTTCTTCGTAAGAGCACCCCTTTGTTCCATTCACTAATCTTGTCGCCCTTCTCTGTACTCGTTCCAGCAGCTCTACATCCTTCTTGAAATGAGGCCTCCAGACCTGTATACAGTACTCTAGGTGTGACCTGACCATTGCCTTATACAAGGGAATAATCACCTCCTTATTCCTGCTAGAAAAATTCCTATATATCATTGACAATACACCATGAGCTACTCTTGCAGCCCGTCTGCACTGCTCAGAGAACTTCATATCTGCCTGCACAACCACCCCCAGGTCCCTTTCATTCTCTACCACTGTTAGTGTAGTACCACAGAGTTGATACGTTGCTCTGGGGTTGCTATTTCCCATGTGTAGTACTTTACATTTGTCAATGTTAAACTTCATTTACCACCTCTCAGCCCATCTGCTCAATCTTTCCAGATCCTGTTGCAGCAGCATAGTGTCAGTAGTGTCCTTGACAACCCTGCCTACCTTTGTATCGTCTGCAAACTTCGACATTAAGCTTGATATACCCCCATCAATATAATTTATGAATACAGAAAACAATAATGGACCAAACACTGAGCCCTGAGGGACTCCACTAATAACATCAGTCCACGACGAGCAGTGTCCATTGATTACCACTGTCTGTCTTCTCCCCCTCAGCGACCCCTTTATCCACAGCAGCAATTTGCCTCCAATGCCACACTGCTCCAATTTGTGCAGCAGTCTTCCATGTGCAACAGTATCAAAAGCCTTTCTAAGATTCAAGTATATAATATCAAAGTTATTCCCTGCATCCAGTTCCTTTGTGACTGCATCATAGTATCCAATCAAATTGGTCAGGCATGACTTCCCCTTAACAAAACCATGCTGTGTCCGAGGTATGGCTGAAGTCTTGTCTAAATGATCCTCCAGTGCTTCTTTAACTAGTGCCTCCATTAATTTTTCTGGAACAGAAGTTAAACTCACAGGTCTATAATTACTTGTGTCAGCCTTTGATCCTCCTTTGTGAATTGGGGTGACATTTGTACATTTCCAGTCTGTGGGTACCTCCCCTGAGTCCAAGGAAGCTCTCATAATTATGGCTAAGGGTTTGTTTACTTCCTTTGCTGCCTCCTTTAACATAACTGGATATATCCCATCCACCCCGGGTGCCTTTCTTGTGTTTATCTTTAACAATTTCTCCTCCACTTTACTCTCAGTTATTACAAGATTCTCTAGCTTACTGCTAGAGTTGAATACACTTCTGGCTTTCCCCTCGCTAAATAACTCCTCATGTGTGAATGTCGATGCAAAATATTCATTTAGTTTGTTAGCTACCTGAGCAGGATCATCAACAGTTGACCCATCGATATCAAGTGGACCAATCTGATTCATCCCCTTCCTTCTAGAGTTTACATAAGTAAAGAACTCTTTGCTGTTTTTCTTTGCATCCCTTGCCAAGGATTTCTCGTAATCTGCCTTCGCCTGCCTAACCTCCTTTGCAACTTGGTTATAGAACAACTTGTATCTATCATAGGCTTCTGTGTCATGTGTTAATTTTTATGTATCCCATGCATGTTTCTTCTCTGCCATATGCCTCATCAGTTCATCTGACATCCATTTAGCCCTAAACCTTTGAACAATATTTCTTAGTTGGTATGTAAAGCCTAGTAGCTTCCAAGATAAGTTCTTTGAATGCCTCCCATTTTGCATTTGCTGTTGGTAACATCATCAGTTGGTCCCACTGTATAGAATTTAGATACTGTCTGAGTCCATCATAGTCGCCTTTACGAAAGCAATAACCCTTCACTTTACCCCTAATGTTAACTAATAGCATAACCACTCCTCCCTTCCTATCCAGTCTATCATTTCTGTAGACGTTGTACTCCCCAAATTCCAGTTCTGCATTCCTTATATCTGTGTGACACCAAGTCTCTGATATCCCAACAATATCTGCCTTTGATGTTTTGAGCAATACCTCAAATTCATCAAATTTATTTACTAAACTCCTAGCATTGGTTTACACGCAAGTATACATGCACCTATTTCTATTCTTAGCTACCCTAACACAACCCATGTGTTTACTTGTACCGCAATGACTCCCGGCAGTCTCTGAAATATCCTGCATCTTGTTTTTCAGGCTTCTGCTCATTCCAATAGAAGTAGTGCAAGAATCTCTTTCACCTCTGCCAGTGGCTACTGTGAATCTATTCGTCTTTGTCTCCCCCCAATCTAGCAGTTTTCCGACCCACCTAACACTGCCTCGATAGCATCAGCAAATATTCTTGCACCCTTTCTATTTAAGTGTATTCCATCCCTGTAGAAGCAATCTCTCTTGTTAACAAGTACAGTCCAAGCTGAAAAAAATTCTACCCCTTGAGCCTTGCACAATCTTTCCAGGGCCGAATTGATCGACAAGGCTCTCATCATATACTCCCTCCTATACTCAATACTCAAGTTTTCGATCGGATTTAGATCGCTATGCCAATCCATAAGAACAATGTCCTCACTTCCAAAAGCATATCAACAGTTGCAGTGCGATGGGGTGTGGCGTTATCAACCATAAACACGAATTCGGGGCCAAAGGCATCTCGGAACAAATGCACCTGGGGAAGAATTACCTCAGTACAGTATCATGAACCGGTTAGAGTACTGCCTTCCAATATTTGGAGTTGTGTACATCCATCCAACATAACATCTCACCAGACGACAACACCTCGACAGCCATATCGATCCCTTTCAGTGATGTTTGCGGGGTGATACCATGTGCCTCAGATTAACTGACGTCCAGAATCGCTGCTGAGACTGAATCTACTCTCATCAGTAAAGAGTACCTTACCCCATAGCACAGCTGTCCAGTCCTTGTGTTCGATGCACCACTGTAAATGGTGTCTCCGATCGGCAGGTGTTAAAGGGACACGGCGTACTGGACGTCGAGCGAAGAGTCCACCTTTGTGGAGTCGCTTGGCCAACAGTAAATCGCGATATTGCGTCCTGTGCTCCTGTGTAGCTGGTTTGCAATGGATCCCGCTGTCTAGTGTGGGGTATCTCTTGGCCTGTAGGAGTATATAGCGGTCATCATTGGCGTTGTTTTTCGTGTACGACCACCGCTGGTCATTGGAACAGCTGTATCTGTCGTTCTGAAGGCCGACCTAGCACGTGAGACGATGCTATGGGCGATACCGAACTCTGCAGCCACACTTCTCGCACTTCGACCTTCCTCGAGCTTCCCAATTATTCGACCACGGGTAAAGTCATCCAGATGCTGTCTACTGGCCATTTCGTTGTGTGTAGCCCTTAAAGGAAAGAAAAAACTACGATAGTAGTGTAAAGGGTATCATTTATCTGACATTGTTCCTCAATCCCATCTTACCGCACGCTCTACCTATCCGCACTGGTATAACAGTGAACTAATACGTAAAATTAAATCCAAAGAATTCTACAGAAACAAGTATAAGCAAACAGGTGACAGTCAATACTATGAAATATTCAGCCAACTCCGCAAAGAAGTGAAAACTCTCATATTAAACTCCTACAACATGTATACAGAGTCAGTTCAGGATAGTCTGCTTACTCACAGAGATATCAAACCATTCTGGAATTTCATGAAGCATAAGAACATAACCAGTAGAAAGTTACAACTCCGAAACGCAGATGGAATTCTCTTATCTGACGAATTCAGTATTGCTCAAGAGTTTGCCAAACACTTTTCTAGAATTCAAACAAATGATACATTGAGACCTGCCTCATTTCCTGACTTCACACCTGTTAAAGATGATATCCTCATTAATCTCTTTATCACTGATGAAGATTTAAACTCGGCATTAAAAAGCATGAAAAATGACTATACTAGAGGCCCAGATGACATTCCAGGCCTATTTTGGAAAAGGACTGTCACTACATTGAAACCCCTCATACTGCGGATCTTCAACCTGTCTCTCAGGCTGGGGAAGTATCCTAAGCACTTTAAGCAGGTCAATATAGTTCCTATTTTCAAAAAAGGTGATAAAAATGACGTATGCGATTACAGACCCATAACCTTGCAAAACAGCCTGGCTAAACTCTTCGACACAGCAGTGCACAAACATCTCTTCGAATTCTTCAAGCCTTTTATCGATCAGAATCAACATGGTTTCTGCAGTGGCAAGTCAGTAGTCACAAATTTACTTCCTTTCTGGCAATACACCTCTGAAGCTCTTGATAACCACCTACAAGTTGATGCAGTCTACACAGACATATCTAAGGCATTTGATAAAGTCCCGCACGAACAACTTCTGGAAAAACTTAAGCTGTATGGCATCCGTGACCCTTTGCTCTCATGGCTACGCAGCTATATTACGCATCGTTCCTTGAGCGTTATCATCGATCAAGTGAACTCAGACTGTTTTATACCACTAAGCGGAGTACCACAAGGCTCTCCCTTAGGTCCTCTTCTCTTCATTGTTTTCGTAAATGATCTTCCTTCTTTCATCTACACCTCCAATGTTCAAGTTGCTCTCTATGCAGATGATATTAAGATCTACTCAGCAGTGAAGGAGACTACCGATTCTCAACAACTTCAATGTGCTCTCAATAAATTCTCTCTGTGGCTATCTCTGAATAGCTTGTCTGCTAACCCCTCGAAGTGCAAAGTTATCTCTTTCTCATCTTGCAGATCTACACAACTAATGAATACGGAGTATAGTATTAACTCTGTGATCATCGAAAGGTGTGACCAAGTTAACGACTTAGGGATTCTCTTTTCCAGCAGTGCTAAATTCGATGCCCATGTCCTTAAAATCACCAGCAAAGCATTCAAAACACTGGGATTCATCAAACGGAACACATACAAGTTCAAAAACTACAGATATGCGGTTATCCTTTATAAAACTATTGTACTGCCAATCCTTGAATTCAGTTCACCCATCTGGAATCCTCACACAAAGACTTTAACTAACAAAATTGAAGCAGTCCAAAAAAACTTTATCCGTTACCTTACGTACCGCAATCCTCTATTCTATCACTCAGTGTATTATGAATCGCTGTGTGATTACTTTCATCTGAGGCCTCTGTGCACTAGAAGAGTTACTGCTGACATCGCCCTCCTAGCCAAAGTAATCACTGGAATTTATGAAGCATCTGATATCCTGAGTAAAATAAACTTCAATGCTCCCTGTAGACAAGTCAGGAACCTTACACCGTTTCGCCTTGACTCTGCCAACACGGACTTAATGAAGTTCAGTCCACTGAACAGAATCAGCAAATCAGCAAATGACTCTCGCATTGACTTCTTTGACAACTCCCAATCACTGATGAACTCCATCCACAAGTTTGCCTCTTCTCTTAAACTGCAAAGTGACTAGCTCACATCTAATTATTGTAGTTTATTATTATTTGTTATATTATTTTTCTATTCTCTAACTAATTAAATTATTACTTGTTTTACCGGTAACTTAACTTAATACAATCCTCGTTTGTACATATGCTTTTATTGTTTGAATCTATATCAATGTTTATCGTCCTGTAGGATTTCACATTATTGTTATTATGTTTATTGATCTGATCTCAGATACACTGTTAATGGTTACCTGTTGTGTATCTTTTTATTAATAAAATAAAAAAAAAAATAAAATAAAAATTTCACTTGTATCTCATATTGTGCTCATCCTTCACAAAGAGTTACAATGTATTGCACTACCTAGAATAATTAACGCTTCACTAATAGAGAAGACTATTGTTACTTATTCTCAGTGGGCACCACCACCCAGACGGCACCGTTTTAAGGCTTGTTGGCCTTTCATTGGTGGGTGGGCATCTCTCATATTGTGGGATTATCTTCACAACTGGGTTGTCATGTTTACAATACAGGATGCTTGCCCACGCACCGATGAAAGGCCAACAAGCCTTGAAACGGTGCCGTCTGGGTGGTGGTGCCCACTGAGAATAAATAACAATAGTCTTCTCTATTAGTGAAGCGTTACTTATTCGAGCATTGCAATACAGGGGAACTCGTTTTGAAGAATTGAGCACAATATAAGATAGTTGAAATGATGCCCTTTACACTACTATCGTAGTTTTTTCCTTTAAGAGTAATCTATGGTGTTTTTACACCTATACAGGCTGACCTCAATTAACGCGATTAATTTTTCCCGCGAGCGCATCGCGCAAAACGGATACGTGCTAATCGAATATAATAATCAATAGGAAAAATTATAGTTGGTCCTTGACCTTCAGGAATGTCTATAAAAAATTTTAAAAATACCATTTAAATAACTTTTTAACTGTATACCATGTAAAATATAACGAAAATAATTATAGAATTAAATGTTTATTGCATAAAACAGCGGTTCTCAAACTGTGCACCGCTGAATATTTTAAATTTTCGAAGGAAACACACCGATACTCGACATCTGTCGGACAGCGCGCAAACTACTAGCTCGAGGTAAAGTGTAAAGTGCGAAGTGTATTCGCTGTAAAGGCCAGAATGTGTGGTGTCATGTATATTTGTTCTTCTGGCCATTTAGCCGCCAGCCCTCTATTGAGGCTCGACGTTGCAGTGCGCCCCGTGGAGGCAGACCAGATATCTAATAGTTTGTATTTACTCTGGCAGGTCGTGCAACCTAATTTCCTGAGATTTCAGTGGCTAGGACCTATAAAAATAATAATAATAAAATAATTCAATAATTGTAGATTTCTTAAAATACCATTTATAATTGACTTAATATGATAGCATAGTTAATCGAAGTAAGTTAAGCAGCAAAGGAAGTAAGCAAACCCTTAGCCATAATTATGAGAGCTTCCTTGGACCCAGGGGAGGTACCCATAGACTGGAAATGTGCAAATGTGACCCCAATTCACAAAGGAGGATCAAAGGCTGACACAAGTTATTATAGACCTGTGAGCTTAACTTCTGTTCCAGGAAAATTAATGGAGGCACTGGTTAAAGAAGCACTCCAGGATCATTTAGACAAGACTTCAGTTATAGATCAGACACAGCATGGTTTTGTTAAGGGGAAGTCTTGCCTGACCAACGTGATTGGATACTATGATGCAGTCACAAAAGAATTGGATGCAGGGAATAATGTTGATATTATATATTTGGATCTTAGAAAGGCTTTCGATACTGTTGCACATGGAAGACTGCTACACAAATTGGAGCAGTGTGACATTGGAGGCAAATTGCTGCTATGGATAAAGGGGTGGTTGAGGGGGAGAAGACAGAGAGTGGTAATCAATGGACACTGCTCATCGTGGACTAATGTTATTAGTGGAGTCCCTCAGGGCTCAGTGTTTGGTCCATTATTGTTTTCTGTATTTATAAATGATATTGATGATGGTATATCAAGCTTAATGTCCAAGTTTGCAGACGATACAAAGGTTGGCAGGGTTGTCAAGGACACTACTGACACTATGCTGCTGTAACAGGATCTGGAAAGGTTGAGCAGATGGGCTGAGAGGTGGCAAATGAAGTTTAACATTGACAAATATAAAGTACTACACATGGGAAACAGCAACCCCAGAGCAACGTATCACCTCTGTGGTACTACACTGACAGTGGTAGAGAATGAAAGGGACTTGGGAGTGGTTGTGCAGGCAGATATGAAGTTCTCTGAGCAGTGCAGACGGCCTGCAAGAGTAGCTCATTGAGTACTGTCAATGATATACAGGAATTTTTCCAGCAGGGATAAGGAGGTGATTATTCCATTGTATAAGGCAATGGTCAGGTCAAATTACAGTGTCTGGAGACTAGGCACCAGCGGGGTGATCTGATAGAGGTGTATAAATCCTTGAATGGTTTAAGCATGCTCAATGCTGATGGGATTCTTCCTCTAGCTCAGAAAGATCACCTGAGAGGGCATAAATTCAAATTGAGGAAAGACAGATGTAGGATAGACGTGCGGAAATTTGCCTTTAGCCAGCGGGTGGTTGGTTGGTGGAACAGACTTCCATCCCTTGTGGTGGAGGTTGATAGCCTAAATAAGTTTAAGGCTCAGCTGGACAGGTATTTTGAACGAACAGAGGGGTGAAGTGGAAGTGGGTTTTTTTTTTTTTTTTTTGGTTGATGCTGCATAAGCTTGCTTTCTTGCATCAAATGCCTCTACTAATGCTAATGCTAATGCTAATCAAGAGTAATACTCTTGATTTGATTATCAGTAATGATTCTTCATGCATTAAGAATCTACAGATAAAGGAACCACTAGGTGGCAGTGATCACAGTGTGCTGAACTGGAATTTACTCAAAGAGGTAACTACCATTAGGGGTAAAGGGAAGGGTTATTGCTTTCGTAAGGGCGACTACGATGGTCTGAGACAGTATTTAAATTCTATACAGTGGGACAAACTGATGATGTTACCAACAGCAAATTCAAAATGGGAAGCATTCAAAGAACTTACCTTGGAAGCTACTAGACTTTCCATACCAACTAAGATATATTGTTCAAGGTTTAGGCTTAAATGGATGTCAGATGAACTAATGAGACAAGTGGCAGTGAAGAAAAATGCATGGGATACATACAAATTAACACGTAACACAGAAGCCTATGATAGTACAAGTTGATCTGTAACCAAGTTACAAAGGAGGTTAGGCAGGCGAAGGCAGATTACGAGAAATCTTTGGCAAGGGATGCAAAGAAAAACAGCAAAGAGTTCTTTACTGATGTAAACTCTAGAAGGAAGGGGATGAATCAGATTGGTCCACTTGATATCGATGGGTCAACTGTTGATGATCCTGCTCAGGTAGCTAACAAACTAAATGAATATTTTGCATCGACATTCACACATGGGGAGTTATTCAGCGAGTGGAATGCCAGAGGTGTATTCAACTCTGGCAGTAAGCTTGAGAATCTTGTAATAACTGAGAGTAATGTGGAGGAGAAATTGTTGAAGATAAACACAAGAAAGGCACCTGTGGTTAGCATTAGCATTAGCATTAGTAGAGGCATTTGATGCAAGAAAGCAAGCTTATGCAGCATCAGCCAAAAAAAAAAAAAACCCAATTCCACTTCACCCCTCTGTTCGTTCAAAATACCTGTCCAGCTGAGCCTTAAACTTATTTAGGCTATCAACCTCACTACAAGGGATGGAAGTCTGTTCCACCAACCAACAACCCTCTGGCTAAAGGCAAATTTCCGCACGTCTATCCTACATCTGTCTTTCCTCAATTTGAATTTATGTTCTCTCAGGTGATTATTCTGAGCTAGAGGAAGAATACCATCAGCATTGAGCATGCTCAAACCATTCAAGGCTTTATACACCTCTATCAGATCACCTCGCTGGTGCCTAGTTTCCAGACACTGTAATTTGCAAAACTTAAGCCTTTCTTCGTAAGAGCACCCATTCACTAATCTTGTTGCCCTTCTCTATACTCATTCCAGCAGCTCTACATCCTTCTTGAAATGAGGCCTCCAGACCTGTATACAGTACTCTAGGTGTGGCCTGACCATTGCCTTATACAAGGGAATAATCAGCTCCTTATTCCTGCTAGAAAAATTCCTATATATCATTGAGAATACACCATGAGCTATTCTTGCAGCCCGTCTGCACTGCTCAGAGAACTTCATATCTGCCTGCACAACCACCCCCAGGTCCCTTTCATTCTCTACCACTGTCAGTGTAGTACCACAGAGTTGATACGTTGCTCTGGGGTTGCTGTTTCCCATGTGTAGTACTTTATATTTGTCAATGTAAACTTCATTTACCACCTCTCAGCCCATCTGCTCAACCTTTGGGATCTATCCAGTTATATTAAAGGAGGCAGCAAAGGACGTAAGCAAACCCTAAGCCATAATTATGAGAGCTTCCTTGGACTCAGGGGAAGTACCCATGGACTGGAGATGTGGAAATGTGACCACAATTCACAAAGGAGGATCAAAGGCTGACATAAGTAATTATAGACCTGTGAGTTTAACTTCTGTTCCCGGAAAATTAATGGAGGCACTGGTTAAAGAAGCACTGCAGGATCATTTAGACAAGACTTCAGTTAGAGATCGGACACTGCATGGTTTTTTTAAGGGGAAGTTTTGCCTGACCAATTTGATTGGATACTATGATGGAGTCACAAAAGAACTGGATGCCGGGAATAACTTTGATATTATATACTTGGATCTTAGAAAGGCTTTTGATACTGTTGCACGTGGAAGACTGCTGCACAAATTGGAGCAGTGTAACATTGGAGGCAAATTGCTGCTATGGATAAAGGGGTGGTTGAGGGGGAGAAGACAGAGAGTGGTAATCAATGGACACTGCTCATCGTGGACTAATGTTATTAGTGGAGTCCCTGAGAGTTCAGTGTTGGGTCCATTATTGTTTTCTGTATTTATGAATGACATTGATGATGGTATATCAAGCTTAATGTCCAAGTTTGCAGACGATACGAAGGTTGGCCGGGTGGTAAAGAACACTACTGACACTATGCTGCTGCAACAGGATCTGGGAGGTGGCAAATGAAGTTTAACATTGACAAATGTAAAGAACTAAATATGGGAAACAGCAACCCCAGAGCAACGTATCAACTCTGTGGTACTACACTGACAGAGGTAGAGAATGAAAGGGACCTGGGGGTGGTTGTGCAGGCAGATATAAAGTTCTCGTTGCAGTGCCAACCGGCTGCAAGAGTAGCTCATCGTGTATTATCAATGGTATATAGGAATTTTTGTAGCAGGGATAAGGAGGTGATTATTCCCTTGTATAAGGCAATGGTTAGACCACATCTTGAGTACTGTATACAGGTCTGGAGGCCTCATTTCAAGAAGGATGTAGAGCTGCTGGAACGAGTACAGAGAAGGGCGACAAGATTAGTGAATGGAACAAAGGGGTGCTCTTACGAAGAAAGGCTTACGTTTTGCAAATTACAGTGTCTGGAGACTAGGCACCAGCGAGGTGATCTGATAGAGGTGTATAAAGCCTTGAATGGTTTGAGCATACTCAATGCTGATGGGATTCTTCCTCTTGCTCAAAATAATCACCTGAGAGGGCATAAATTCAAATTGAGGAAAGACAGATGTCGGATAGACGTGCGGAAATTTGCCTTTAGCCAGCGAGTGGTTGGTTGGTGGAACAGACTTCCATACCTAGTTGTGGAAGTTGATAGCCTAAATAAGTTTAAGGCTCAGCTGGACAGGTATTTTTTCGAACGATCAGAGGGGTGAAGTGTAAGTGGTTATTTTTTATTTATTTATTTTATTTTTATTTTTTGGCTGATGCTGCATAAGCTTGCTTTCTTGCATCAAATGCCTCTACTAATGCTAATGCTAATGCTAATTGCACACCCTTGCAGGCAGAGCTTTTCGGCGATAATATTGTAAGTAGTGGTACATAACTTCATATTGGAAAAGAAGTTTTCCACTGAATACTTGCAGTGGCATTTTCGACATTGTTCTGCAGTTTCTTGTGGTTTCGAGAAGAAAGATTCGTTGTGCATGAGTCAAATACTTCAAGACTAAACAATTATTAACGCGATAACCCCATCACTCGCAGCATAACAAATTATTGGTATAAAAATACACTCGAAGTATAACTTTATAGTTACCGGTTTAAATCCCCAGACATTTTAGTTATTTTAATGATTTTACCAGTTAAGATTTTTATTTTATTCAGTACATTTTTTGCTTGGGCTACAAAACTAAATCTATCGCCCATCGTTATTCAAAGATATTTATATGTTCTTACAATTTTAATGGAATGATTATTAATTTTTACATTGGCGAGGGGGGTCTATTCAGGTTCAAATAACCTTTCAAAAGCATTTGTTTAGTTTTATCGATAGAAATCTGTACTTTGTGTGCGTGCACACACTACAGATTTCTTTTGACAAAACTAAACCAAGATTTCGTTTGCGCGTTCTTCTAGTTCCCTAGGCGACTTTCCAAAAACCAATACGATCAAATAGTCAGCATATGCAGCCTTCAAATGTTGTCGCGCTGCATCCCTAGCCACCAATCTTGAACCATATTCCAGCAGACCGGTCCTGGGACTGATCCCTGAGGACAACCCTGAGTAACAGCACGAGTAACCAAACAGACACCAGAATATACCACAAGACTACGACCATGGAAATAATCAGAAACTAGACGATAAAGGGAAGCAGACACCTCGGCCTCCCCGAACTTCGCCAGGATGCTTTGCCACCGTAAGGTGTCAAAGGCCCCGTTGAAGTCCACAAAGACGCCGAGGAAAATTTTGGATCTGCATTTGAGACTGAATCCATTACAAACTTTATAGCATCAACAGCTGAACAGCATTTTTTCTAAAGCGAAATTGAGTGTTTACTTCTAAATTTTTAGTCTTATAATATTTCATAAATCTAGTTACAATAACCTCAAAATAAATCTAGTTACAATAACTCAAAATGGGAAGCATTCAAGGAACTAATCTTGGAGGCTACCAGGCTTTACATACCAACTAAGAAATATTGGTCAAGGTTTAGGCCTAAATGGTTGTCAGATGAACTAATGAGACATGTGGCAGAGAAGAAAAATGCATGGGATACATACAAATTAATGGGTGACATGGAAGCCTATGATAGATATAAGTTGGTGTGTAACCAAGTCACAAAGGAGATTAGGCAGGCAAAGGCAGACTACGAAAAATCCTTGGCAAAGGATTCAAAGAAAAACAGAAAAGAGTTCTTTACCTATTTAAACTCAAGAAGGAAAGGGATGAATCAGATTGGTCCACTGGATATTGATGGTTCAACAGTTGAGGATCCTGGTCAGGTGGCTAACAATCTAAACGAGTTTTTGCATCTACATTCACGCATGAGGAGTTATTCAGGAAGGAGAATTATGTAGGTAAAGTAAACATTGGCAGTGAGCTAGATGATTTTGTAATAACTGAGAGGAAAGTGGAGGAGAGATTGTTGAGGATAAACATAAAAAGGCACCTGGGGTGGATGGGATCTATCCAGTTATATTAAAGTAGGCAGCAATGGAAGTAAGCAAACCCCTAGCCATAATTATGAGAGCTTCTTTGGACTCAGGGGAAGTACCCATAGACTGGAGATGTGCAAATGTAACCCCAATTCACAAAGGAGGATCAAAGACTGACACAAGTAATTATAGACCTGTTAGTTTAACTTCTGTTCCAGGTAAATTAATGGAGGCACTGGTTAAAGAAGCACTGCAGGTTCATCTAGACAAGAATTCAGTTATAGCTCAGACGCAGCATGGTTTTGTTAAGGGCAGGTCTTGCCTGATCAATTTGATTGGATACTATGATGTAGTCACAAAAGAACTGGATGCAGGGAATAACTTTGATATTATATATTTGGATCTTAGAAAGGCTTTTGATACTGTTGCACATGGAAGACTGCTGCACAAATTGAAGCAGTGTGGCATTGGAGGCAAATTGCTGCTATGGATAAGGGGATGGTTGAGTGGCAGAAGACAGAGAGTGGTAATCAATGGACACTGCTCAACGTGGACTAATGTTATTAGTGGAGTTCCTCAGGGTTCAGTGTTGGGTCCGTTGTTGTTTTCGGTGTTTATGAATGATATTGATGATGTGATATCAAGTTTAATTGGAGCAGTGTGGCATTGGAGGCAAATTGCTGCTATGGATAAGGGATGGTTGAGTGGCAGAAGACAGAGAGTGGTAATCAATGGACACTGCTCAACGTGGACTAATGTTATTAGTGGAGTGCCTCAGGGTTCAGTGTTGGGTCCGTTGTTGTTTTCGGTGTTTATGAATGATATTGATGATGGGATTTCAAGTTTAATGTCCAAGTTTGCAGATGATACAAAGGTTGGCAGGGTTGTTAAGGACACTACTGACGCTATGCTGCTGCAACAGGATCTGGAAAGGTTGAACAGATGGGTTGAGAGGTGGCAAATGAAGTTTAACATTGACAAATGTAAAGTACTACATATGGGAAAAAGTAACCCCAGAGCAACGTATCAACTCTGTGGTACTACACTGACAGTGGTGGAGAATGAAAAGGACCTGGGGGTAATTGTGCAGGCAGATATGAAGTTCTCTGAGCAGTGCAGACGAGCTGCAAGAGTAGCTCATGGTGGCTTGTCAATGATATACAGGAATTTTTCTAGAAGGGATAAGGAGGTGATTATTCCCTTGTATAAGGCAATGGTTAGGCCACATCTTGAGTACTGTATACAGGTCTGGAGGCCTCATTTCAAGAAGGATGTAGAGCTGCTGGAACGGGTACAGAGAAGGGCAACAAGATTAGTGAATGGAACAAAGGGTTGCTCTGACGAAGAAAGGCTTAAATTTTGCAAATTACAGAGTCTGGAGACTAGGCACCGGCGAGGTGATCTGATAGTGGTGTATAAGGCTGTGAATGGTTTGAGCATGCTCAATGCCAATGGGATTCTTCATCTTGCTCAGAATAATCACCTCAGAGGGCATAAATTGAAATTGAGGAAGGACGGATGTCGGATAGATGTGCGGAAATTTGCCTTTGGCCAGCGGGTGGTTGGTTGGTGGAACCGACTTCCATCACTTGTTGTTGAAGTTGATAGCCTAAACAAATTTAAGGCTCAACTGGACAGGTATTTCGAACGAACGGAGGGGTGAAATGGGAGTGGTGTGTCTTTTTTTTTTTTTTTTTGGCTGATGCTGAATAAGCTTGCTTTCTTGCATCATATGCCTCTACTAATGCTAATGCTAATGCTAACCTTTTCTAAAACCTTGCCTAACACTGGTAGTAAAGCAACAGGACGATAGGTGGAAGGAAAATTGAGGGATTTGTTAGGATTTTTATCCTAAATTTTAAGATTCGCTGGCTTCCAGGGAGCTGGAGAAAGCTTATCAGCCAAACAGGAATTAAGAAGATTAACAATTAATTGCAGTTTGATTGACCAGATTCTTTTTAATAATGCAACTTCAAGTAAATCTAAAGCTGGACATTTGTTATCCCTGAAAAAATCAACAGCTAAGCCAATTTCAAGATTAGTAAACGGGTCCTCATCAGTTAATACAGAATACACCAAATGCTACATACTTAAATTTGTTTGTTCCGTACTCTCCAGTACACACACCTCTTGACAAATAATGCCATCGAATATCGCATTCGTCGACTCTGTCCAAGAAAGAGTCTCTTGCCCATCAGCCAAGATAGAAGAAACGATCTCACAAGAGTGCAATTTCTCCCCTACAATTTTGTAAGCAAGTCCCCACGGTTCATCTTTTAGTGTCGATTTAACCAGTTTTTCCCAAGCATTCTCTCTGTAAATTTGATTAAAGTAGGTCCGCCTGGTCAGCTTGTAAAAGTATCCTAGACGGTTCACCTCAACTCTTGCCCTATTATTTCTCTCGGCACGCTTGTAATTACGTCGAGCAGTTTTCAATTCATTTCTCAGACTTGTGAGATCCTGAGACAACTCAGGGCACATCATCCTGTTATCTCTTTTTATTTGTAAAAGGGGCGTCACAGACCAACCTTATTAGGTCATTTACGGGTTCCACCTGTTCCATTTCCTGCAGTTGCCCATTTCTCTCGAAGTTATCATCCGTGGCTTCTACACACAGCCTGTTCTCAAAAGTTTCCCAGTTTGCACCCTGAGTCCTGTACCTAGGAAAATCGTATGAGTTTCTTCTTGTCGTACAGCCTGAATCAATAACAACTTCAAACGTTAAGGGTTATGGTCACTTGCTGACCATGTAATTCAAACTTGCCAGTTTCTTATGTTATGTCCAAACGTAGAGTTGGACACTATGATGTCTATGAAGGATTGACCTGATGATGAAACAAAAGTAGGTGGGGGTGCCCTACAGTGTTCCAAAGATTTAAGTTTTCTCAGGATTAACTCCTCTAATAACTCGCCTTTTGATCTGTAAAGGGACTGTTCCATGATGTAGATGCAACGAACAGTCAGAACGTCCAGACTGTTGGTGCAACGAACAGTCAAAAACACATTCATAGAAAGATTTCACTTAATTAGTGTTATTATTTGAACTCAATTAATGAGTTTTTTCATTTATCTTACCTACCTAACCTTACCAATGAGACGAATTCTAAGGAGAAATTAAAAAGTTAAAAGAAATTTCGTAAAAGTTGTGAGAAAATAAGTTAAACAACGTAAGTTCCAAGCTATATAACGTTCTTACTATTCTGGTTAAAATTCTAAAATCTTCATTGATGACCCAGTTTCAACGAACTCTTATAGGAATTCTAAAGAGACAATATAAACATGCACAGGTCTTTACTAATAATAGAATTCTCTATTCTTGATTTTGAATAGATTTGATTAAGTTTGTACCTCAAAATCCTCGTGAAAATCGTTGTTTGCCGAATAACGAATAGTCTTAAATTCTTGCCAGATATCACAGGTTCTCTTTATTTTGAACACAATATTATATTAGTGTTATTTTTTAGTAAAGTTAATGTGTGTTTTCATAATTATAAAGTTTGAAATTAATTAAAAACGGTTGAATTTTAATTAAAAAGTGAAAGAAATTTCCCAAAAGTTGTGCGTAAATTACAAGGTAAATATTGTTGTTGCTATTATTTGTTTTTTTAGGAGCATTAGCAACTAAGGCCATATTACTCCAGGGATATGCGGTGGTCATTCCCTGACCTCTCCACATCCTCCTTATTTGGTGATCATGGGCTCGAATCCCTATCTAATCAATAAGCATATGCTACTTATTGCTGCTCCTGCCCAACTGCCTACTGAGTCGCCTGTAAATATTGTAATTTCCAAACTAATAAGAACATTATAATTATGATTAAAATTCTAAAATCTTCATTAAAGACAGTTTTAACGAATGAAAGACTCTTACAGACATTCTAAAGAGACAATATCAATGTGCACAGGTCTTTACTACTAATAAATTTCTTAATTCAGATGGCGTATCATTATGAGCACAGTCCATTCCTTTTCCATATGAATGTTCGGGAAAATGTTCACCACTTACAGTATGGAAAAATTTTCGAATTCCACAAAACATTATACGTAAAATTAGAAGGTGATGTTAAGTAATTATTTTTCAAGTATTCATAAGCATAGCAATAGTTTTAATCAAGGTGTTTAAACTATTAAAACATCAAATTATTTTTAAACTGCTTAAATATCAACACTTTAATTAGCATAGCTTAATGAACAAGGTAATAATTTCCTGAAAATATAGTGTTATTCATCAATAAATGCTTTTTTTTTTCAATTATTCATGAATTATGAACAAAGCAATATTTTTTAAATTTCACATCTAAACTAAGTAACTGAAGCATAGATTTTAATGAACGAAACAGTTTAATTGGGTGTTATATACAAATTTACATGTTCACAAAATATTTGTCAACCAACAAATATTTTTATGGTAAGCCAACATGCCACAGTGGCAAAACTCACCATTGCGTTGTGGTAAGTGGAACCCGCAGCCCTTTCTACCCGCAACATACATTTGTAGGTCTGTAAACTTAGGGCACATGAACAACCCTAAATTTTCAAAAGGTATTCTCAGTTTTTGTAATAAATCACGTTCTATGTGGCCACCCTTATAAGCCACCATATATTTACTTGATGATGTGTAAACACTGTACATTTTTTGTACAACCTCTTCTGCACTACAACGCTCTATTGGTTCACAATATGTGGGGTGCAATGTGAGTCCGTAAATAAATGATTTCGCATAGTTTACAGGTCGTCAACCCTCTTTTGTTAATTCTTCTTTTTCCACATTGATCTTAAATCTGTAACTATAGGGTTTTGCATCTTCATAAAACTTAAATCAAACCAAGCTCCCGGCAGTGGAACGTGATTTTGGTGTTCCCGCATTTCAGCTTTTGTTTTTGTTTTGTTTTGTTTTGGTTTTATTGGCGCATTAGCTACTAAGGCTATTATGCGCCAAGACCATGTCATTTATAAAAAAATTTAAACTTTAAACTTTCAGTGACCTAGTTAGTTAGGTCACTATTCAACCACCATAACACCACAGGGAGATGCTACCAATTCTTGGGAGGCATCTGTTAACAATATTTTGGATGCAACCTTCCACCCTCATGTAGACCCACAGACACCCCAACAAATCAAGATGTGCACAGAGAATGACGACTACCGAACAGAAGACAGGGAACCGGATTTCACAATAGAGGAACTACAAGCGGCTGCGCACCTTATTAAAAGTAAGAAGTGTCCGGGTCCGGACCTCTTGGAGCCCGAAATCATCAGGAAGGTGGTGGAGATAGCCCCTGACATGCTACTGAACCTCTTCAATCTATGTCTCCAAACTGGAACCTATCCGAAGGACTGGAAAAAAGCAAATATTAAACTCATAATTAAAAACCCGACAAAACCACCAGACCAACCAACTTCCTACAGACCAATAGCCCTACTAACAGTCTGCAGTAAACTCTTGGAACGACTCCTGTTAACCAGAATACAGGCTCACTACCTACAGGCAAACCTAATGTCCCCAAACCAGTACGGCTTTAGACCCGGAACGTCGACTGTAGATGCCCTGAAGAACGTCCTTGCACGTGCAGCTGCCACAGAAAACAAATATTTCCTGGCTATCTCTATCGACTTTTCTGGGGCGTTCGACACCCTTTGGTGGCCGAGCATCCTGGCCCGGCTCCGGGGGAGTGGGATGCCAGGCAACCTCTATCGAGTAATCCAAAGCTACCTCTCCAGTAGACTCATCATGGTGAATGCTCCATATAAAATACTCTCCAGAAAAATCAACAGAGGCTGTCCACAAGGCTCCGTTTTAGGACCTACGTTATGGAACATCGTTTTGGATGAATTCCTAAATACCGATATTGGAGAGGCGTCTTCACAAGCCTTTGCAGACGACCTCATCCTGATGATAGAGGGAAACAGCAGAATCCAGCTGGAAAGAAAGGCAAATCATGCCCTTAAAATCCTACAAGAATGGACCAATATCCACTTCCTTAGGATCTCAGCAACCAAAACGGACTCCATTCTCCTCAAGGGTGCCCTAGATTACAGGAGACCCCCACAGATTAAGATTGATGGTATCACATTACGACTGTCCAAGGAACTTAGATACCTGGGAGTAATACTGGACCCCACTCTCTGCTTCCAGGCACACTTGAAATACATCCGTAAGAAGATACGGGGATATACAGCCCTTGTTACCAGAGTCGCAAAAAGGGATTGGGGATTGAAAAAGAAGACCCTCAAGCTGTTTTACAAAGCCGCCTTCCTGCCGATAGCTACCTATGCTTCCGGAGCTTGGTACCCCAAAGTCACCATGGCTGTAAATCGCAGAATCCTCGACTCTATCCATAGAGCCATGCTGCTCGCTATAACCCGGGCCTGCAGAACAGTTAGCACCCACGCGCTGCAGGTGCTGGCGGGAACCCTACCTTTAGACCTCGAAGTAGCTAAATGTGGAGTATTATATGAACTCTCCAAGGGAAGAGCCTGCACCTTCGCCGGCTTCGACGCAGATCCTACCACAAATCGTTTGACTGAGAAAAAGAGACTTGCAAATCATCTCATGCAAACCTGGCAAACCAGATGGGAGAATTCCCCAAAGGGAGAAGTCCCCAAACGATTCTTCCCCAACGTTGGAAAACTCTATCCAATGGCTCCAGCATGGTTCACGCCGGGACTCCACGCGACCTTCCTGCTAACAGGACATGGTGCCTTTAAGGCTAAACTTACAGCCCTGGGCATTACAGATGACCCTACTTGCTGCTGTGGAGAGCTGGAGAGCTGGCACCACCTCATGCATGAATGCCAGCTTTATGATGACCTCCGCTGCCAACTCATCACTCGGATCACTTTTTTGCCCAGAGATAGAGAACAACACCTCCTGGATGGGAGACAGGAATATATTGCCTTCTCAAAGTTCGCTGAAGCCCTGTACAGAAGAAGACGGGACCTGAATGCACATTAGCCACATAATGGCTAGAAGCCAAAATGTGCATAACACCAAAGATGGACTACTAAGCAACCATGAAGATAGACAAAAAATCTGAATGAAGGACG
Organism: Mastigoproctus giganteus; assembly: GCF_048544385.1. Lineage (NCBI taxonomy): Eukaryota > Metazoa > Arthropoda > Arachnida > Uropygi > Thelyphonidae > Mastigoproctus > Mastigoproctus giganteus. The sequence goes on along the minus strand of NC_143584.1, from coordinate 168,347,244 downwards.
AATAGCAGCTGTTCTGGCGGCCTGAGCCAAGCACTAGCCTGGCTCTCCTTTAATATCCCTTCCTGGCAGGAGGACGAGATGACCAGTCGCCTCGCCCCCTGCTACCCCACCTTTCCTTCTGGTGAGGCATGGGCATGCCTCACTGACCACCTGGGGGAATCTCTTCTGTGTCCCCCATACTTCTGCCTTTTCCCCCCAACCTTCTTCCTCCCCTCCCCCACTCTATCTATACACAACGCGAGCGCCCTACACACTAAATTTAATCTAGCAAAAAAATAATCTTCGCCCAGTCTCGGCCTAATTATCCTACGCAATGCCCTACTCCTGCCATATGAATGCATGCACACGTGCTGTATGCAAACATCCAAAGTAATTACGATTGCATGGATGCGTATATATTATGTATCACTGTTGTGTATATGTGCATATATGTGTATGTGTACATAAGTTTTTTTTTTTTTTTTTTTTTTTTTTTAGGTCCTAGCTGCCGAAATCTCAGGAAATTAAGCGGCAGGATCTGGCAAAATCAATAAATATTTTTACTCGTTTATAAAATCTACATTTTTCTTATACTTCTTGACATAGTGACCTAAGGTGTAAGGTGTAAGGTATATTGTTGTCATGCGGCCCCAGGGGTTTCCCCCATCTCCGCGTTGCTTTCTTTGTGGGTGTACCAGTTTCCTGGGAATGCCAGAGGTTTAAAAGTGTGTGGGTATTGTACCTGTGTAATGTCGTGTACCGTTGTTCATCTGGTCATTTAGCCGCTGGACCCCTGCTGGAGCCCAGCGTTGCCCCACCTGGTCTGCCTCCACGGGGCGAAGGTGGGGCAACGCTGGGCTCCAGCAGGGGTCCAGCGGCTAAATGACCAGATGAACAACGGTACACGACATTACACAGGTACAATACCCACACACTTTTAAACCTCTGGCATTCCCAGGAAACTGGTACACCCACAAAGAAAGCAACGCGGAGATGGGGGAAACCCCTGGGGCCGCATGACAACAATATACCTTACACCTTACACCTTAGGTCACTATGTCAAGAAGTATAAGAAAAATGTAGATTTTATAAACGAGTAAAAATATTTATTGATTTTAAAAATCTAAAAATAGCAGACACATTGTCATTGTCGGATAAAATCTGACTGAGTGTATACGGCTCAGTCAAATGATTAAAAGCAGTAAGACGGATATTGCTAAAATCTGGGCATTCAACTAAAATGTGTCTTATTGTTAAAATTGTGCCACAGGACACACACATAGGAGGATCATCAGCCCTCAGCAGAAATGAATGAGTTAAATGACTGTGTCCTATGCGGGTCCGGGCAAGAACAACTTCCTCCTTACGATTCCTGCGCAGACTAGACTGCCACGGTTCAATTACAGGCTTTATACAATATAGTTTATTTCCAGTCTGTCTATTCCACGAGTCCTGCCATTGGGAGTGTATGTTTTGGTGTATTATTTGCCTGTAGTCTGTATAGGGGACTGACAGGCAGCGGTTATTATTGGGAATTGCTGATTTGGCTGCGGCGTCAGCCAAATCATTTCCCCTAATCCCAATGTGGCTGGGAATCCAGCAGAAGCGGATATCATATTCGCGTTCATAGAGAACGTGAATCTTCTGCTGAATGCTAGACAGAGCTCGATGAGGATTATATCTCACAGATATTAAAGCCTGTAACATGCTACGAGAGTCGGAATATAAAATGAACCGTTGGTATTGGCATTCACTAATGTGATCCAAGGCTAACTCTATAGCATGCAGCTCTGCAGTAAATATATTGCATTCGGAGGGAATCTGCTCCGATGTAGTGCTGTCTGTAAAGACAGCAGCAGATCCCACATATGATTCCGACTTCGAACCGTCTGTGTAGGCTGGCGCGAAAGTCGGAATGTTCAGCTCGGTGTGCTGAATAAAGCTGCAGGTAGACAGATGATGGAGTGTCCGACTTTCCCCAATTTCTAAGGGACAAGTCACATGCCGGGAAGTGAGCATGCCAGGGTGGAAAGGGTTGCTTTGGTGTTTGGGCAACCTTGTCTACCTTCATATTAAGTTCTTTGAGTAGCTCTTGGAGACGAATACCAAAAGGGACGATTGGCAGTCTTACGAGTGTTGTACAAATTTTCCCATCGTGGCTCAAAAACGAATGGCCACGTAGGATGGTCTGGCAGGGATTTCAGTTTTAAAGCGTACTTTTAGAGACAACTGCTTACGACGATGCGATAATGGTGGTTCGTGTGCTTCGACATATAAGCTCTGGACAGGAGATGTTCGAAATGCTCCAGTAGCGATACGTAGAGCCTGATGATGGACAGGGTCCAGCCATCGAAGGGCACTGTCTCTGGCTGAAGAATATACTTGGGACCCATAATCTAATTTGGATCGCACAAGTGCACGGTAAAGCCGTAGAAGGGTGCATCGGTCTGCACCCCAAGATAAAGAGGGAGAGCGAGCGGAGCATATTAAGACCTCTTGTGCACTTTGTGCGGAGTTGACGAATATGATCCAAAAACGTCAGTTTTTTTTATCGAATATGAGTCCCAAGAATTTTGTGTTCGGCGCTACTGGAATAGCATTTTGTCCGAGCCTTAATTCGGGTTCAGGATGAAGATTACGCTTGCGACAAAAGTGTACGCAAACGGTCTTCTCCGGCGAGAACCTGAAGCCATTAGCAAGTGCCCAGGAATTCAGACTATCAATGGCTTTCTGCAGTTGTCTTTCAATAACCCTCATGTTGCACGACTGACAAAAAATGCTAAAGTCATCAACATAGAGGGCACTGTGTACAGTTGGAGGAAGTTGTTCTGTGATGGAATTTATTTTGATGGCAAAAAGCGTGACACTTAATACTGATCCTTGTGGTACTCCTTCTCTTGGCTAAAGGAGCGAGAGAGTGAGGATCCCACACGAACTTGGAACGATCGTTTGGCTAAAAAGTTTTGAATAAAAAAGGGGAGATGCCCTCTAAGGCCTAGGCTATGTAAATCTTTTAAAATGCCAAATCTCCAAGTTGTGTCATACGCTTTTTCCATGTCACAGAACACCGACACCAAGTGTTCGCGTTTTAGGAAAGCATCCCGGATGGATGCTTCCAATCTAATAAGATGGTCCAAAGTGGACCGGTTCCTTCGGAAGCCGCACTGGATGTTGGAGAGAAGGTCATTTGATTCTAGATACCATATTAAACGAGAATTAACCATTCTCTCCAGGATTTTGCGCAGACAGCTAGTCAGAGCAATAGGACGATAATTGGTGGTGACTTTTGGATCCTTTCCTGGCTTAGGAAAGGCAAGAACGATTGCCTTTCGCCAGGAGTCCGGAAACTGCCCTTCAGTAAAGATTCTGTTATACAGAAGGAGCAGACAATCCATAGATTTTGGTGAAAGATGTTTAATCATTTCATAATGGATGCCATCTGGTCCAACGGCACTTGCTTTGGAAAGAGCGAGGGCTCTTTCCAGTTCCTGAATAGTGAAATCCCCGTTGTAGGGATAAATGCTCTTACATTTAAAGTTAAGTGCCTGTTTTTCGATTTTATATTTAACGACCAGGAACTCTGGGGAATACGAAGGTGTTGCAGAGATGTTAGAAAATGTTTCCCCAAGAGAATTGGCTATTGAAGTTGGATCTGCAATAGCGCATCCATTATAATCTAGGATTGAAGAAGGGTGGGATATATATTTCCCCTTCATTTTTCCGGATTTTATCCCAGACTACCTTAGAGTTGGTAGACTGGTTAATAGATGATATAAAACGGATCCACGATTCCTTTTGACTCTGATGGCGGATATATCGTGCTTTGGCTCGTGCACGTTTAAAGGCTATAAGGTTGGTCGTGGTAGGATATCGGCGGAATATCCCCCACGCTTTGTTTTGAGCCTTTTTTGCTGCCGTGCATTGTGAATTCCACCAAAGTTTAGGAAATGGTTGAAACCAGGGCAGATGTTTTTGGGAACAGCATTCGCAGCTGCTTGGACAATAATTTCTGTGATGTACTTAACTGCATCATTGATAGACTCTTGACTGACTATGCTAAGATCAAAATATGCCTGGTGTTGGAAGGCAGTCCAGTCAGCCTGATCAATCTTCCCCCGTGGTAACCTAAAAGGAAGACATGGTCTCCACTGTGTAACGAGGTTATCACGGGGAAGTGATCGCTTCCGTATGGATTCTCCTCCACTTCCCAAGTGAGTGAAGGGAGCAGAGAAGGGGAGCAGATAGAGAGATCAATGGCAGAAAAAGTACGGGTAGGCATGTGGAAGAAGGTGTTTGTTCCAGTATTTAGAAGGGAAAGGTCATTGTCATTGAGCATACGCTCTATGACTCGTCCCCTTCCGTTGATGTTAGCACTACCCCACAGGGTGCTATGTCCATTCATATCCCCGAGAAGTAAGAAAGGGGGAGGCAACTGCGTTAGAAGATCATCAAGGTCTTCCTGGGAGATGTCAGTCCCAGGTGGCAAATAGATAGAGCAGACGGTTAATAAAAATCCCACCGTAAGGCGAATTGCAACAGCTTCTATGCTAGTTGTAATTAGCAAGGGCTGAACTGGGGTCTGGTTACCCACAAGGATAGACACTCCCCCATGTACAGAGCCATCCGCTATTCTATCCTTACGAAAAATGGTGGTGTTATGCATCGTGGGATCGTCATTTGCCTTTAGATATGTCTCCTGTAAGCAAAAGCAAACTGGCTCGTGCTTTTGCAGGAGGGCCTTGATGTCATCAATATTTCGCCGGAATCCACGACAATTCCATTGTAGGAATTTAGCCATTATTTTGGCTTGGTGGGTCCATCAGGCGGCTTCCGAGGTGCTGAGGGCTTACTTTTATCATTCTTGGGTCTATCTTTTTTGGGGAAGAATGGACGCTGTCCGGTGTCCATTTCTTCCTCCGTAAAGAGTTCCAAGACTGAATCTTCCGGTACCTCCTTCTGCTCGACATCCATCCTTTCTTGGGTACTAGGGGGGACTTCCCCTTTCTTATTCTTTTCTTTCATAGTTACCTTTGTTACTTGTGGAGCGTTAGGAGGTACCGATATAGGAGTGACAGCTGATTGGTCCTTCTGCGCAGGTTTGTGAGAACTTAAAAGATAACGCGCGATGGGAGTGAAAGACTCCTTTAGAGGAATGGTCATGTCCGTCTGAGTTCCGACGGAACATCTCCCTGCTACCTTCTGGGCGTAGGTAGGTTTGTTGATATTCAGGGGTTTGACCGATTTCCTTGCCTCCTGGTATGATATATTTAGCTCTGCCTTCAGCCGTTGAATTTCTTTTTCTTCTTTCCACCTCTGGCATGCTCGTGAGTAGGCCGGGTGTTCGCCTTCACAGTTAATACAGGTGGGTTTTGCGGCTGAACATGGTGTTGTTTCGTGGTCCTTTGCACCGCATCGAGCGCATGCAAGGACTCCACGGCAGGCCATTTGAGAATGTCCATACTTCTGGCATTTAAAACACCGTAAAAGGTTCGGAACGTATGGACGCACTGAACAGTTGATGTATCCAGCTTTAATCTCGTCAGGAGGTTTAGGAGAGTTAAAAGTCAGGATAACGCTCCTGGTTTTAACAATTTTTCCATCCCTTCGCGCAGTGATTCTCTTGACGGCAATCACTCCCTGTGGTTTTAATTCGGAGCAGATTTCCTCCTCGGTTACGTCGAGAAGGTCCCACTCCGAAATGACACCTCTCGATGAATTGAGTGTTCTGTGTGGTGTCACAGTTATAGGGATTCCTCCGATTGATGTTGTTCGGAGTAGATGTTCTGATTGCCTGTCATTTTTAGTTTCAATTAAAAGGTCTCCAGAACGAAGCCTTTTAACTGATTTGGGTGAACCTGCTAACCCATCTAACCCTTTTTGAATGAAAAAGGGCGACATTTTAACAATCGGTGTCTCATTGGTAGAATGCATGATTAAGAACCTTGGGACTGGCCCTGATGGTAATTCGGTTCGCTGCCTCTTTGTAGCAATATGCTATCTGACTCTCCGTCTCTGTTTTCAGATAGGGACCGGGTTAGGGCCCCTGAAGGAATATATTTATCAGGATTCATAGAGATTTTTATATGGTTCAGTGCCCGGGCTCCCCACCCACCAAGGAGCCCAAAGGGACGCCCACTACCCGGCATGCAATAAATGCGCTCGGGAGTGGGACGCCAGGGCTACCCAGACACTATACCCGCACCGCCGCCAGCCTGAATCCTGTCCCTCGGATCATGAGGGTAGGGGCGTGGCATTGACACGGTTGACCCTCGCAGGCAAGCCTACTAGCCGATTGATCCTAGCCGGGCCTTCCAGGACCACCCGTCTTGTCGAAGCAGGGGCCAAAGTGGTGTATTGAAGCTGGGCCCCTCAACCACCAGGATCCCCCTTTCCGAATTTCCACGGGTCGCAGCGCACGGCAAACACGCCGGATTCCATTGATGTAAGCCTGGAACCTGGGCTGTGGGCGTTGGATCCCAGTGATGCTAGTCTGGAAGTCCAGCAGCGTCACTGGGAGGTCCCCTCACCACGTACAGGTGCCCACGTCGAGGGGCGCATTTCAGCGTAAAACTGTCCATGTCGATAATCATACAGATTTTTGAAATACCGACAACACGTTCAATTACCTAAAAAGAAAGAGAGTGGTTATTAATAACAATTGTAGATTTTTTCAGTAATTTATTACATATATAACCTAAAAGATAACGACACCGAATTGTTAAATTTCACATGTACACCTAAGAATATGGAAAAAAAAAAAAAAAAACCACTGTGAAAAGAATAAGATTATCATATTAACAGACTGCTTAACTTTTCGGAAAGAAATATATATATCGCGGATGTTCATTGTCCCTGTCAAACCTTTACACATCCCAATTTTTACTAATTTGGTGTACATTATACACAATATTCTGTAAAAGGTTAAGTTAACGATTCGACAGCTAAAACTCATCGATAAACAATAACATCGTTGTGCTTTCAAAACCGTATCGTTACCATGGAAAAAAAGCATTCCAACTTATTTCTACTCTATTATTAGTTGAAAAAAAATTGTGAATGTTGTAAAAAAAAAATATATATATCATGCGATTCAATTACGATAAAACTAAAATCCAACCTAAAACGATGAATCATAGAGATCTTGTATTTATAAAAATATCAGCAAAAATTTCAAAATTTCAACAAAATTTCAAAACCAACAAATTTAATTTCTTATTAGAAGGTTCTCGAAGGTATCAAAAATGCCCCAGTCATACCTTTACACATCCCATTTTTCGTATGGATTTGATGGACATTATACACAATATCCGGTACATTAATGATTTGACCGTTAAAGAATGCGGAATTTGAAATAAAAACTTATCGAGAAACACATCAACGCCAGAGCTTGCACTTGGTCATCACGCAACACAGCGGCAACCCCCAAGGCAGAATGCGCTGGTCCCACAGGAACTATTAGTTGTTGGTGACTCTATTGTCAGGGAAACGGGGAACATGCTATGTAAAAAGGATAGGTGGAACAGGACCAGGGTATGTCTGCCAGGGGCAAAGGTTGATGACGTTGTAGAGCGGATATCATCTTTCAAGGGCACAAAAGGTGATATAGTTGTACACGTTGGCACTAATGATATTAAGAGTAGGAGACCGGCAGAATTACTCAACAAGTACAGGTCACTGTTGAAAAAAAGCCGAGAATTAGGGTTGAGTTTGAAAGTGTCTGCAATTCTGCCCAGACACGATAGGAGGGAGTATATGATGAGAGCCTTGTCGATCAATTCGGCCCTGGAAAGATTGTGCAAGGCTCAAGGGGTAGAATTTTTTTCAGCCTGGACTGTACTTGTTAACAGGAGAGATTGCTTCTACAGGGATGGGATACACTTAAATAGAAAGGGTGCAAGAATATTTGCTGATGCTATCGAGGCAGTGTTAGGTGGGTCGGAAAACTGCTAGCTTGGGGGGATACAAAGACTAATAGTTTAACAGTAACCGCAGGCAGAGGTGAAGGTGATTCTTGCACAACTTCTATTAGAATAAGAAGCGACCTGGAGCGAGGGGTGTTGGGGGTTTCAGGGACGGATGGCAGTCATCCTGGAATAGTTGGGTATATGGGATGTGTTAGGGTAACAAGGAATAGGCATAGGAGCATGTATGCTTGCATGTATACCAATGCTAGAAGTATAGTAAATAAATTTGATGAATTTGAAGTGTTGGTCAAGACATCAAAGGCGGATATTGTTGGGATAACAGAGACGTGGTGTCACACAAATATAAGGAATGCAGAACTGGAATTTGGGGAGTACAATGTGTACAGAAAGGATAGACAGGACAGAAAGGGAGGAGGTGTTATGCTGTTAATTAAGAAAAACTTAAAATCAAAAGAAGTGCATCCAGTTGATATAGATGGACAGTGCACTGTTGAGTCAGTTTGGTGTGACATAAGCACTGCAAAAGCAAAAATAAGAGTAGGAGTGTGTTATAGGCCTAATGACTCGAATGAGTACAATAAACAATTGTACAGAGAAATAGAGTGGGCCAGTAAATCAGAATGTCTTATAATGGGGGATTTTAACTTCCCAGATATTGACTGGAACTTGTGGGTTGGTCACTCACACACTAGTCAGACTTTTGTGGATTTATTGGATGATTGTTTTCTGCAGCAGCATGTTCGAGAGGCAACCAGAGAAAGTAATACTCTTGATCTGGTTATCAGCAGTGATCATTCGTGTATTAAGAATTTGCAGATAAAGGAACCACTAGGTGGCAGTGATCACAGTGTGCTGAAGTGGGATTTACTCAAAGAGATAACTACCGTCAGGGGTAAAGGAAAGGGTTTTTGCTTCCGTAAAGGGGAGTACAGTGGTCTCAGACAGTTTTTAAATTCTGTACAGTGGGATCGACTGACGATGTTACAAACAGTAAATTCTAAGTGGGAAGCATTCAAGGAATTAATCGTGGAAGCTACTAGACTTTTCATACCGATGAAGAAATATTGTTCAAGGTTTAGGCCTAAATGGTTATCAAATGAACTAATGAGACTCGTGACAGAGAAGAAAAATGCATGGGATGCATATAAATTATCAGGCGACGCAGAAGCCTGTAGCAGATATAAGCTAGTCTGTAATCAGGTCACAAAGGAGGTTCGGCAGGCAAAGGCGGATTACGAGAAATCTTTGGCAAAAGATGCTAAGAAAAACAGCAAGGATTTCTTTACTTATATAAACTCTAAAAGGAAGGGGCTGAATATGATTGGTCCACTTGACATCGATGGTTCGACTGTTGATGATCCTGCTCAGATAGCAAACAAACTGAATGAGTATTTTGCATCTACATTCACACGTGAGGAATCATTACAGTTTGAAAATGGAAGAAGGTTATCAAATTGTAGCAGTGTGCTTAATGATTTTGTAATAACTGAGAGCAAAGTGGAGGAGAAATTGTTGAAGTTAAACATAAGAAAGGCACCTGGGGCGGATGGGATCTATCCAGTTATATTAAAGGAGGCGGCAAAGCAACTAAGCAAACCCTTAGCCATAATTATGAGAGCATCCTTGGATTCAGGGGAGGTTCCCACGGACTGGAGATGTGCAAATGTATCCCCAATTCACAAAGGAGGTTCGAAGGGTGACACGAATAATTACAGACCAGTTAGTTTAACTTCTGTTCCGGGTAAAATAATGGAGTCGCTGGTTAAAGATGCATTGCAGGATCATCTAGACAAGACTGCAGCAATAATTCCGACACAGCATGGGTTTGTTAAGGGAAAGTCTTGTCTGACAAATTTGATTGGTTATTATGATGTGGTCACAAAGGAACTGGATGCAAAAAATAATTTTGATATCATATACTTGGATTTCAGGAAAGCTTTTGACACTGTTGCGCATGGAAGACTACTGTACAAATTGGAGCAGAATGGTATTAAGGGTAAGTTGCTACAATGGATAAAAGGATGGTTAAGTGGGAGAAGACAGAGGGTGGTAATCAATGGGTGCTGCTCTTCGTGGACTAATGTTATTAGTGGAGTCCCACAGGGTTCGGTGTTGGGTCCACTGTTGTTTTGTATATTTATCAATGATATTGATGAAGGTATATCAGGCTTAATGTCGAAGTTTGCAGATGACACGAAGGTTGGCAGGGTTGTTAATGACAGTAATGGCAGTGTGCTACTGCAACAGGATCTAGATAATTTGGGCAGATGGGCTAAGAAGTGGCAACTGAAGTTTAACCTTGACAAATGCAAAGTACTGCATATGGGTAGAAGTAACCCCAGAGAAACGTACCAACTGTGTGGTACTACACTTAAGGTGGTAGAAAATGAAAAAGACCTGGGAGTAATTGTGCAGTCAGATATGAAGTTTTCTGAGCAATGTAGACAGGCTGCTAGGGCAGGTCATGGGGTTTTGTCAATGATATATAGGAATTTTGCTAGCAGGGAAAAGGAGGTGATTGTCCCTCTGTATAAGGCAATGGTCAGGCCACGCCTTGAGTACTGCGTACAGGTCTGGAGGCCTCATTTTAGGAAGGATGTAGATTTGCTTGAGCGTGTACAGAGAAGAGCAACACGATTGGTGAGGGGAATGAAGGGATCCTCTTACCAAGAGAGGCTTAAGTTCTGCAAATTGCAGTGGCTGGAGACTAGGCACCTGCGCGGTGATCTGATTGAGGTCTATAAGGCCTTGAATGGGTTGAGCACGCTGAATTCTGATGGGATCCTCCCACTTGTTCAGAATACGAACCTAAGGGGACATAAGTTCAAATTAAGAAAGGATAGATGTAGAATAGATGTGCGGAAATTTGCCTTTAGCCAGCGGGTGGTTAATTGCTGGAACAAACTTCCATCTGTCGTTGTGGAAGTTGATAGGTTAAATAAATTTAAGGAGGAACTGGACAGGCAATTGGAGGGTACGGTGTGATTTTTTTTTTTTTTTTTTTTTTTTGGGTGATGCTGCATAAGCTCCTACACTTGCTTTCTTGCATCAAGTGCCACTACTACTACTACTACTACTACATAAAATTGTTGTGTTTTCAAAACCGCCTTGTTACCATGGAAAAATAGCAATAGAAAGCATTCCACTTTATTTCTAATCTTAACTATCATTAGTTGAACAAAAACGAATGTTCTGAAAAATGAATTTTTATTAAACAGGAAACTAAAGTTAAAAATTCAAATATTATAAATAATACTTACAGTATTGGATTCCATATCACCAATTACAACTGATAGTAACCAAATAACAGCAAAAATCATGAAACGCAACAAGGAAAAGTGTTCATCTCCAAGAACTATCGGATTTATATTGAGCTTGTAATCACGTGATACAAAACTGACATATTCTTCTGAGAGCCATTTCCAAGAAAGTCATATCCACAAAAAATCTAAGATAAAGACAAGTGGAATGGAAATTAATTTATAAAAGAAACTGTTTGATGGAAAAATTTTGTTCAACAGCGTAACACACAACCCCAAATAGTGTAAAACTCTACCAAATACAGCCAAACCTCGGAAAAATCTAAGAAAAATTATCTAAAAACATCTTAATAAAATGTTTTTCAACATTTATTTAAGATTGAGACCCCACCCACATCCCAACCCTCCATTGTTCCCACAAAAGGATCACGGTATAAGTAATCACTAGTAAGACTTTTGCGGATTTATTGGATGATTGTTTTCTGCAGCAGCATGTTCGAGAGGCAACCGAAGAGGGTAATACTCTTCATCTGGTTATCAGCAGTGATCATTCGTGTATTAAGAATTTGCAGATAAAAGAACCACTAGATGGCAGTGATCACAGTGTACTGATGTGGGATTTACTTAAAGATATAATTACCATCAGGGTTAAAAGAAAAGGGTTTTTGCTTCCGTAAAGGTAAGTACAGTGGTCTCAGACAGTTTTTAAATTCTGTACATTGGGATCAACTGATGTTACCAACAGTAAATTCTAAGTGGGAAGCATTCAAGGAATTAATCGTGGAAGCTACTAAAAGTTTCATACCTATTAAGAAATATTGTTCAAAGTTTTGGCCTAAATTGTTATCAAATGAACTAAAGAGACTCGTGACAGAGAAGAAAAATGCATGGGATGCATATAACTAATCGAGCGACTCAGAAGCCTATGGCAGATATAAGCTAGTCTGTAATCAGGTCAAAAAAGGAAGTTACGCAGGCGAAGGCAGATTACGAGAAATCTTTGGCAAAAGTTGCTAAGAAAAACAGCAAGTATTTCTTTACTTATATAAACTCTAAAAGGAAGGGGATGAATCTGATTGGTCAACAAATAATAATGCCACATTACCTTGACAACAAGGGCGCAACGCCATTGTTGTCAAGGTAATGTGCATGTAAGACTATTGTACAAATTGGAGCAGAATGGTATTAAGGGTAAGTGGCTACAATGGATAAAAGGATGGTTAAGTGCGAGAAGACAGAAGGTGGTAATCAATGGGTGCTGCTCTTCTTGGACTAATGTTATTAGTGGAGTCCCACAGGGTTCGGTGTTAGGTCCACTGTTGTTTTGTATATTTATCAATGATATTGATGAAGGTATATCAGGTTTAATGTCGAAGTTTGCAGATGGTACAAAGGTTGGCAGGGTTGTTAATGACAGTAATGGCAGTGTGCTACTGCAACAGGATCTAGATAATTTGGGCAGATGGGCTAAGAAGTGGCAACTGAAGTTTAACCTTGACAAATGCAAAGTACTGCATATGGGTAGAGGTAACCCCAGAGAAACGTACCAACTGTGTGGTACTACACTTAAGGTGGTAGAAAATGAAAAAGACCTGGGAGTAATTGTGCAGGCAGATATGAAGTCCTCTGAGCAATAGAGACAGGCTGCCAGGGCAGGTCATGGGTTTTGTCAATGATATATAGGAATTTTGCTAGCAGGGAAAAGGAGGTGATTATCCCTCTGTATAAGGCAATGGTCAGACCATGCCATGAGTACTGCGTACAGGTCTGGAGGCCTCATTTTACGAAGGATGTAGATTTACTTGAGCGTGTACAGAGAAGGGCAACAAGATTGGTGAGGGGAATGAAGGGATCCTCTTACCAAGAGAGGCTTAAGTTCTGCAAATTGCAGTGGCTGGAGACTAGGCACCTGCGCGGTGATCTGATTGAGGTGTATAAGGCCTTGAATGGGTTGAGCACACTGAATTCTGATGGGATCTTTCCACTTGTTCAGATTACGAACCTAAGGGGGCATAAATTCAAATTAAGAAAAGACAGATGCAGAATAGATATGCGGAAATCTGCCTTTAGCCAGTGGGTGGTTAATTGCTGGAACAAACTTCCATCTGTGGTTGTGGAAGTTGATAAGTTGAACAAATTTAAGGAGGAACTGGACAGGCATTTGGAGGGAAGGGTGTGATTTTTTTTTTTTTTTTTTTTTTGGCTGATGCTGCATAAGCTCATACATTTGCTTGATTGCATCACATGCCACTACTACTACTACCTCTTGACGGTTATTGCTACCAACTACACAGGGTGATTGTTGTTATGTCTGGTGTTACTATTGGCCGAGGAACTCTTTGGTTATACTACAGGTATTTAGGATTGCGACTTTCTGGAGTTCCTTAGAGGTGACCTATTGCTACAAGACTGTTATGCATGGTTGCTGACACCATACTTGTGGTTGACACGATGATCTGGATGGTCATTACTTGTTGCATACGTTACATCTCTTTGATCTTTTGTGTTAGGTTCGCGATTTTTTCCGCGTGGGTTTTCTGCAGATTGCCAGTGTTGGCACCATGTCAATCAGATAGGTAGCCTTTTTCTTCTTGTCCACAAGAGTTATGTTCGGGCTGTTGTGCGAGATTGTTCTATCTGTTATTATGGCGCGGTCCCACTACATCTTTTGGGTTTGGGTCTCTAGTAGTGCCTGGGTTTCGTATTTGTAGTACGGTACACTGTCTTCGATCAACTGGTATTTCCTTGCTAGCTTCAGATGTATTATCCTCTCTACCTGGTCGTGTCTACGAGTGTACTCAGTGTGAGTGATCACCGTGCATCCCATGGTGATGAGTTTGGCCGTTGTTGAGGCCAAATGGCCTCGTTGACATGTGCCATCGAACACTCTGGGCACCTTGGCGATGTATTTTCTATAGTTCCTGGCGTCGATTACCTGGTCTTGGATGGCGAGCATGAATCCTTCAGTCTCAGGAAAGACAGTCGTTCGTGAGCCATGCATTGGAAGCAATTTTATCTATGTGATCTTGATGGAGATGAGTGTAGTGTCTGTGATGGAATATCTTTTCTGCACATCTTTCTAGCTTCGTTTGTGCCTCCTGGTTGGGGAACACTCCTCGCTTAGGTTGTTGAGGGAGGTATAGCGCTTGTCTATCTTCCTTATGGCCTGCTGGAGTGCTGCTGTGTGTCTCTGGAAGTAATCCTTCACTTTAACTATCGCTGTCTTCTGTTGCTCAATGAGGTCTATCAGGCCCCTTCCTCCTTCTTTCCAGGCAATTGCCAATTGCTCCACGGCTATCACGGATGTCTGGTGGTGTTGGCGGATCTTGGTCATCCTTGATCTTCTCTTTCTCATGATATCCTCCAGCTTGGTGTTAGTCCAATCTATGACCCCCGAAGCTGAATGTTAGCACTGTGACAGCATAGGTGTTTATGGCTTTAACTGTGTTCCCTCTGTTGAGCTTTACGTTCAGCAGACTTCTGAGTCTCTGATGGTATTTTTCGGTCAGGCAGGCCTTAATTTCCTTGTGCTCTAACTGCTGAGTCTGCATCATCCCCAAGTATTTCTAGGCTTCTCCCTCTGCCATGGCTTCGATTCTTTTGCTGTTCTGCAGCTGGTAGTTTCGGTTGATTAATTTTCCTTCGAGCAATCCGTCGGACTTGCATTTGTCTAGACCAAATTCTATTAGCAGTAGCATTAGCATTAGCATTAGTAGAGGCATATCATGCAAGAAAGCAGGCTTATTCAGCATCAGCCAAAAAAAAAAAAAAAAAAAAAACAACCACTACTCCCATTTCACCCCTCCGTTTGTTCGAAATACCTGTCCAGCTGAGCCTTAAATTTGTTTAGGCTATCAACTTCAACTACCAACTTCACGCTGGCTAAAGGCAAATTTCCGCACATCTATCCGACATCCGTCCTTCCTCAATTTGAATTTCTGCCCTCTCAGGTGATTATTCTGAGCAAGAGGAAGAATCCCATCGGCATTGAGCATGCTCAAGCCATTCAAAGCCTTTTACACCTCTATCAGATCACCTCGCCGATGCCTAGACCCCAGACTCTGTAATTTGCAAAATTTAAGCCTTTCTTCGTAAGAGCAACTCTTTGTTCCATTCACTAATCTTGTTGCCCTTCTCTGTACTCGTTCCAGCAGCTCTACATCCTTCTTAAAATGAGGCCTCCAGACCTGTATACAGTACTCAAGGTGTGGCCTGACCAATGCCTTATAAAAGTTTATAATCACATCCCTATCCCTGCTAGAAAAATTCCTGTATATCATTGACAAGACACCATGAGCTACTCTTGCAGTTCGTCTGCAGTGCTCAGAGAACTTCATATCTGCCTGCACAATTACCGCCAGGTCCTTTTCATTCTCTACCACTGTCAGCTTACTACCATAGAGTTGATACGTTGATCTGGGGTTACTGTTTCCCATATGTACTACTTTACATTTGTCAATGTTAAACTTCATTTGCCACCACTCAGCTCATCTGCTCAACCTTTCCAGATCCTGTTGCAGCAGCATAGCATCAGTAGTGTCCTTAACAACCCTGCCAACCTTTGTATCGTCTGCAAACTTGGACATTAAGCTTGATATATACCACATCTTCAATATCATTTATAAATACAGAAAACAACAATTGACCCAACACGGATCCCTGAGGAACTCCACTAATAACATTACTCCACGTTGAACAGTGTCCATTGATTACCAATCTCTGTCTTCTGCCACTCAACCATCCCTTTATCCCTAGCAGCAATTTGCCTCCAATGCCACACTGCTCCAATTTATGGAGCAGTCTTCCATGCGCAACAGTGTCAAAAGCCTTTCTAAGATCCAAATATATAATATCAAAGTTATTCCCTACATCCAGTTCTTTTGTGACTAAATCATAGTATCCAATAACATTGGTCAGACAACACCTGCCCTTAACAAAACCATGCTGCATCTGAGCTATAACTGAATTCTTGTCTAGATGATCCTGCAATGCTTCTTTGACCAGTGCCTTCATTAATTTTCCTGGAACCGAATTTAAACTAACAGGTCTATAGTTACTTGTGTCAGCCTTTGCTCCTTTGTGAATTGGGGTTACATTTGCACATCTCCAGTCTATGGGTACCTCCCCTGAGTCCAAAGAAGCTCTCATAATTATGGCTAGGTGTTTGCTTACTTCCTTTGCTGCCTCCTTTAATATAACTGGATAGATCCCATCCCCCCCGGGTGCCTTTTTTATGTTTATCCTCAACAATTTCTGCTCAATTTTCCTCTCAGTTATTAGAAAATCGTCTAGCTCACTGCCAATGTTTACTTCACCTACGACATTACCCTTCCTGAATAACTCCTCATGTGTGAATGTCGATGCAAAATATTCATTTAGTTTGTTAGCCACCTGACCAGGATCCTCAACTGTTGAAGCATCAACATCCAGTGGACCAATCTGATTCATCCCTTTCCTTCTTGAGTTTAAATAGGTAAAGAACTCTTTTCTGTTTTTCTTTGCATCCTTTGCCAAGGATTTTTCGTAGTCTGCCTTTGCCTGCCTAATCTCCTTTGTGACTTGGTTTCAGACCAACTTATATCTATCATAGGCTTCCATGTCACCCATTAATTTGCATGTATCCTATGCATTTTTCTTCTCTGCCATATGTCTCATTAGTTCATCTGACAACCATATAGGCCAGAACATTGAACAATATTTCTTTGTTGGTATGTAAATCCTGGTAGCTTCCAAGATTAGTTCCTTGAATGCTTCCCATTTTGAATTTGCTGTTGGTAACATCATCAGTTGGTCCCACTGCATAGAATTTAAATACTGTCTCAGACCATCATAGTCGCCTTTACGAAAGCAAAAACCCTTCCCTTTACCTCTGATGGTAGTTATCTCCTTGAGTAAATCCCACTTCAGCAAACTGTGATCACTGCCACCTAGTGGTTCCTTTATCTGCAGATTCTTAATGCATGAAGAATCACTACTGATTATTAAACCAAGAGTATTACTCCCTCTAGTTGCCTCCCGAACATGCTGGTGTAGAAAAAAAATCATCCAATAAATCCACAAAAGCCTTGCTAGTGTGTGAGTGACCAACCCACAAATTCCAGTCAATATCTGGGAAATTAAAATCCCCCATTATAAGACTCTCTGATTTACTGGCCAATTCTATTTCTCTGTACAGTATCTTATTATACTCCTCAGAGTCATTAGGCCTATAGCACACTCCTACTCTCAATTTTGATTTACCTATGCTTATGTCACACAAAACTGACTGGACACTGCCCTGTACATCGATGTCGACTGGTTCCACTTCCTTGGATTTTATGTGTTTTTTAATTAACAGCATAACCCCTCCTTTCTTCCTATCCTGTCTATCCTTTCTGTAGACGTTGTACTCCCCAAATTCCAGTTCCGGATTCCTTATACCTCTGTGACACCATGTCTCTGATATCCCAACAATATCTGCCTTTGATGTTTTGAGCAATACCTCAAATTCATCAAATTTATTTACTAAACTCCTAGCCTTGGTGTACACGCAAGTATACATGCAACTGTTTCTATTCTTAACTACCCTAACGCAACCCATGTGTTTACTTCTACCGCAATGACTTCCAGCACTCTCTGAAATATCCTGCATCTTGTTTTTCAGGCTTCTGCTCATTCCAATAGAAGCAGTGCAAGAATCTCTTTCACCTCTGCCAGTGGCTACTGTTAATCTATTAGTCTTTGTCGTCCCCCCAATCTAGCAGTTTTCCGACCCACGTAACACTTCCTCGATAGCATCAGCAAATATTCTTGCACCCTTTCTATTTAAGTGTATCCCATCCCTGTAGAAGCAATCTCTCCTGTAGTAGTAGTAGTAGTAGTAGTAGTGGCACCTGATGCAAGAAAGCAAGTGTAGGAGCTTATGCAGCATCACCCAAAAAAAAAAAAAAAAAAAAAATCACACCATACCCTCCAATTGCCTGTCCAGTTCCTCCTTAAATTTATTTAACCTATCAACTTCCACAACGACAGATGGAAGTTTGTTCCAGCAATTAACCACCCGCTGGCTAAAGGCAAATTTCTGCACATCTATTCTACATCTATCCTTTCTTAATTTGAACTTATGTCCCCGTAGGTTCGTATTCTGAACAAGTGGGAGAATCCCATCAGAATTCAGCGTGCTCAACCCATTCAAGGCCTTATAGACCTCAATCAGATCACCGCGCAGGTGCCTAGTCTCCAGCCACTGCAATTTGCAGAACTTGAGCCTCTCTTGGTAAGAGGATCCCTTCATTCCCCTCACCAATCGTGTTGCTCTTCTCTGTACACGCTCAAGCAAATCTACATCCTTCCTAAAATGAGGCCTCCAGACCTGTACGCAGTACTCAAGGCGTGGCCTGACCATTGCCTTATACAGAGGGACAATCACCTCCTTTTCCCTGCTAGCAAAATTCCTATATATCATTGACAAAACCCCATGACCTGCCCTAGCAGCCTGTCTACATTGCTCAGAAAACTTCATATCTGACTGCACAATTACTCCCAGGTCTTTTTCATTTTCTACCACCTTAAGTGTAGTACCACACAGTTGGTACGTTTCTCTGGGGTTACTTCTACCCATATGCAGTACTTTGCATTTGTCAAGGTTAAACTTCAGTTGCCACTTCTTAGCCCATCTGCCCAAATTATCTAGATCCTGTTGCAGTAGCACACTGCCATTACTGTCATTAACAACCCTGCCAACCTTCGTGTCATCTGCAAACTTCGACATTAAGCCTTATATACCTTCATCAATATCATTGATAAATATACAAAACAACAGTGGACCCAACACCGAACCCTGTGGGACTCCACTAATAACATTAGTCCACGAAGAGCAGCACCCATTGATTACCACCCTCTGTCTTCTCCCACTTAACCATCCTTTTATCCATTGTAGCAACTTACCCTTAATACCATTCTGCTCCAATTTGTACAGTAGTCTTCCATGCGCAACAGTGTCAAAAGCTTTCCTGAAATCCAAGTATATGATATCAAAATTATTTTTTGCATCCAGTTCCTTTGTGACCACATCATAATAACCAATCAAATTTGTCAGACAAGTCTTTCCCTTAAAAAACCCATGCTGTGTCTGAATTATTGCTGCAGTCTTGTCTAGATGATCCTGCAATGCATCTTTAACCAGTGACTCCATTATTTTACCCGGAACAGAAGTTAAACTAACTGGTCTGTAATTATTCGTGTCACCCTTCGAACCTCCTTTGTGAATTGGGGATACATTTGCACATCTCCAGTCCGTGGGAACCTCCCCTGAATCCAAGGATGCTCTCATAATTATGGCTAAGGGTTTGCTTAGTTGCTTTGCCGCCTCCTTTAATATAACTGGATAGATCCCATCCGCCCCAGGTGCCTTTCTTATGTTTAACTTCAACAATTTCTCCTCCACTTTGCTCTCAGTTATTACAAAATCATTAAGCACACTGCTACAATTTGATAACCTTCTTCCATTTTCAAACTGTAATGATTCCTCACGTGTGAATGTAGATGCAAAATACTCATTCAGTTTGTTTGCTATCTGAGCAGGATCATCAACAGTCGAACCATCGATGTCAAGTGGACCAATCATATTCAGCCCCTTCCTTTTAGAGTTTATATAAGTAAAGAAATCCTTGCTGTTTTTCTTAGCATCTTTTGCCAAAGATTTCTCGTAATCCGCCTTTGCCTGCCGAACCTCCTTTGTGACCTGATTACAGACTAGCTTATATCTGCTACAGGCTTCTGCGTCGCCTGATAATTTATATGCATCCCATGCATTTTTCTTCTCTGTCACGAGTCTCATTAGTTCATTTGATAATCATTTAGGCCTAAACCTTGAACAATATTTCTTCATCGGTATGAAAAGTCTAGTAGCTTCCACGATTAATTCCTTGAATGCTTCCCACTTAGAATTTACTGTTTGTAACATCGTCAGTCATTGTTTGTTAACAAGTACAGTCGAGGCTGAAAAAAATTCTACCCCTTGAGTCTTGCGCAATCTTTCCAGGGCCGAATTGATCGACAAGGCTCTCATCATATACTCCCTCCTATAGTATCTGGTCAGAATTGCAGACACTTTCAAATTCAACCCTACTTCATGGCTTTTTTTCAACAGTGACCTGTACTTGTTAAGTAATTCCGCTGGTGTCCTACTTTTAATATCATTAGTTCCAACGTGTACAACTATATCACCTTTTGTGCCCTATTCTAATATCATTGCTGAATTCTTCGGTGATCTAGAGTAGTTAGTATTAGTATTAGTATTAGTATTAGTATTAGTAATGGTCGCATGGTGGAAGAAAGCCTATGGCTTATGCTGCACCAGCCAAAAAAAAAAAAAAAAAAAAAAAAAAATCCGAACAAAAAAAAAAAAAAAATAAAATAATAAAATAATAATAATTAATAAAAAAAAGGAAATGAAACCAATCATCCTATGCGCTTCCCATACTCTGAAGGTACTATCCAGATGACCTTTGAATTTCCCCAAACTGTCGTCTTCTACCACCCATGAAGGCAACTTATTCCAGTAATTTATAACTCGCGCTAAAATAAAACTTCCTGCAGTCCAATCTAAACGTTTCCCCCGTAACTTGAATTTATGTCCCGTAGTTCTAGCATCATTTATAATCTTGAAAATTTCGTCCTCATTCATTTAACTGATGCCTCTCAGGGCCTTAAACACCTCAATCAAATCTCCTCTAAGGTGTTTAGTTTCCAAACTCTGCAACCCACATATTCGAAGTCTTTCTTCATAAGGACGCCCTTTTGCCGATCTCACCCGGCGAGTAACCCCTCTTTGCACACTTTCAAGAAGCTTGATGTCTTTCTTCAGGTGCGGTCTCCATACTTGAACACAGTGTTCCAAGTGTGGTATAACATAAGCCTTATGTAATGGGATTATCACGTCCCTGTCTCTACTTGCAAAAGTTCGATAGATCATCGATAGGACACCATGGGCCTTCCTTGCAACCTGTTTACTATGCTCAGAGAATTTCATGTTTGTCCGTATCGTAACACCCAAGTCCCTTTCCTCCAGTACTGGATTTAGTTGAACTCCAACAAGTGAAAAAGTTATTTTGGGATTACTGTTTCCCAGGTGTAATACCTTACACTTTGTTGGATTAAAGCATCGCTGCCATTTTTGCATAGTTGGGAGGTGCTTTTCTGTTGCCATGTAGAACTTGATGTCTTCCCTGTACAACAGGTGGATGAGCGTGTATAGGTTCTTCCTTCCTTCTTTTAGGTTATATCCGTACTTGCTACTGTTGAGCCTGGTGAACAGTGGGTTAAGTGGTAGCCAGAAGCACAGTGGGCTGTGTAGAACTTGATGTCTTCCCTGTACAACAGGTGGATGAGCGTGTATAGGTTCTTCCTTCCTTCTTTCAGGTTATATCCGTACTTGCTACTGTTGTGCCTGCTGGACAGTGGGTTAAGTGGTAGCCAGAATCACTCTGGGCTCAGGGCATCTCCCTGAAAGATTCCTCTCCTGATGGAGATTGGCCTGGTTGTGATGTTTTCGACCCTAATTGTGGTATTCTATTTCGCCATTGTTTCTATCTGGAAGTTTGTCACAATCGGATTGACTTTGTAGAGTTCATCGCCTCTATTAACCAGCTACGAGGCAAGGAGTTGAAGGCGTTGCGGTAATCGATGTAGTCTGTGTAGATGTTGCGGATCTTCTTGGAGGCTTGCTCCATAACCGCGGCATCTATGCTAATTGTTCCTTGCATCCTTTGCTCAGCCGCTTGCATATTTTTAGCTGTTTGGCCATAGTCTGCGCGGTAGCACAGTAATATCGTCACGGTCCTCCCCACACCGAGTGCAAAAGGCTCGGGTTCGAATCCCATCGATGAGGCGAGGATTTTAATGGGCTTTTTTCAATACGTGGATGAGTTTGTCGGTCTCAGGCGTAGACAGCAAGGCTTTTTCCTCCAGAAACTGGGTTCTTTTCGTCCAGGAAAACAGGCAAATCTACCAGAGAACACACGCAATATTCAGACATAATATAGAAAATGGATATATGTAAGAAAGGGTGGCCCTAATATAATAATTTTTATTTGTATTTGCTGTTCGGCCATTATGTTCTAGTTTTCCAAGTGGTCTGATATCTTTCTCGTTATGCAGCTGGTCAGGATCTTGTACATTGTTGGGGGGAGGGGGGAGGTGATTGGCGTATATTTCGCCGTGTTTTCGATGCTCCAATTCATATGTTGGTTTTTTCTCCCGTCCTGGGCGGTCACTAGCACAGTTGCTCAGGAGCCCTTCCAGTTTGTGGCGATGGATGGTCTTGCTCTTCTCTTGTGGCAGCCATATAGGGGACAGTGCCACTTGCTGCACTGTCCTCCTCAGGACACCGTCTCTGATTTTTCGAACCGAGCCTCTGCCTAAGGCCTGAATGTGAGTGACTTTATTCTGTGCCACACTCGATGCAGTATGATTAATATTTCTCTGCGACATCATCAATCCATTGTGGATTACAGCAAAGACGAGTCTTTGCTATAAAAATGATGGTTGGCATTATTTCGGAACCAGACTTCTGGGCTAACTGCGGATTGAGAATCGCAGTACCAGGCCTTCGGGCCAATCCAGTCCTCCAGGCCACTCCAAACCGGTTAAAGTTATTCGTTCGGTTCTTTCCTGTGCAAATGCTGCAATACAATCACTCCTTGGATCGCGATCTCTATAAGTTCGCATTGAAAAAAAAATACAGGTAGAACTTACTCCATCGACTTTCTTCTCAGGACCGCGTCAAAGGACATTAGAACCTGCTCCCGAGGACCTGTCCATCAATGCCATGGATCCATCACTGCAGTGTTCCAACTTTCTGCGCTTGCTCAGATGATTCCAGCACTGTAAAAGGACTGCTCCCTGGAGAATAATTTAACTCGATAACGTGGTGTTGTGTAAATATTTTCATAGGTACATTTTTTCCAATTTTTTTCCAGTGTTTAAACCTACAGTTGAATAATTAGCAATAATATTGTTTTTTTTTCTCCTATCTCATCCTTGTTTGTTATATTGTATTAGCCTTTACTGAAAACCCCTGGCTTGTAGCCGTGAAGGGTATTGTGTCCGGCGTGTTCCTTTTTTATGCAATAAAGAGTTCTTCTTCTTCTTCAAAAAAGAGAATAATGATCATGTCCATCTCATGACGCTGGGTGTGCCAAGCCTGTACTCACCAGATGTGATCCCCGGAGGTTGAGTACCACCACTCCCCGGCTTTCGCGAATCGGGTTAAGGGTTGAGTTCTGCGGAAATCTAAGTAAGTCGAATTTTACTTAAGCCGGAATTTTCCTAAATTTTTATATGGCACTCGCAATTATTCTCGCTGAATTTGATTGAAGCCAAAAAGAAATGTTCGACGAACGTGTAAATAGAATTATTTATTCAATTTTTTGATTTCACGTACAGGAATAATTACCAAAGTGTGCTTCGAAATGTACAATAAAAATATTAAGTCAGGTGCAGGATGGAAATTCAGATTCAGGAGTGAGCGCTCAGGAGCGCTCACTTCTGAATCTGAATTTCCATCCTTATTATTAATAGCTTTCCCTCTCTGATATAGTGCCTGAACGCTGTTTTGTGATTAGTGTTGATCCTTAACCAGTGGTGGATTAAGGATAGTTCTGGCCCCTAGGCAAATTATATTTGGGGGCCCCAAATATTATGATGATTAGAAGACATAATCATCATTTTTATGATGATTATGTTTTCAAAGTTTATTTTTTCGGCAAACTCGTGTTCAATGGAAATTAGGGATAAAGCATTTAATCGCTCTTGGTTCATTACAGCCATTGGTACTGCGGCATTATTTAAAGTGGAGATAGTCCGCGCTGTTCAAAATACCTATTAAAACGTAGTAATTGTTTTGAAAAAAATTTCGCTTAAAATAATCAAGATTTTTATGATGTTTACTGAAAACATTAATCTATTTTACAACACTATAGGAAAATGTCTTGGCTTAGGGGGCCCCAAAAGCCTGGGGCCTCCAAGGCATGTGTCTCATTGCCTTAATGGGTAATCCTACACACTGTCCTTAACTGTCTAGGAAACCCATTGCTGCTAGGCTTTTATGTAAGGTATTTCTTACTATGTCGGCAGGAGCGGATTAAGGTCGGTTGAGCCCCGGGCGCAGAAAAAAATATTGGGCCCCTTAAAAAAAAAGAGAGAGAGAGAGAAAATAAAAATACATTTTAACCATTTTTTTTAAATAAATAAAAAATATTATATACTATTAATGTTTTATTTCCAATAAAATGTGAATATAATATATGTATAATATAATTAATAATAGCATAATAATAATCACAAAGTTTTGAACTAATATGTTCAACTAATTTGTTGGGGTTTTGCGTGGGCCCTTCAGAAGTCGGGGCCCAGGGCGCGCGCCCGGTGCGCCCGCCGTTAAATCCGCCTCTGTATGTCGGTGGTTGATGCGGTGATCGGGATGATTGTTACTTGTTCCCTGTGCCATGTTTCTCTTTTACATGCTGTCTTAGTTCTGTGTACGTACTTTATCTTTTTCTTACCTCATAGGTTTACCGGGCGTTGGTCACTCGTTTTGTCGATCAGATCATTAATAGCCTTTTCGTTCTTCTCAACGACGGTAATGTCCGGTCTGTTGTTCGAATAATTCTTGCCCGTTATTGCCGTTGTGGTCCCATAATAACGGTTCCAAAATAATCTAATAATAGTAATTATTATTATTATTTGAAAACACTGGAATTTTAACCAATGTATGAAAGGGAGAAGCGACTGTGTCACTATGTGAGCATATATATTTTATTTATCGATATTTAAAATGTCAGATGGCGCTACAAGCAAATAATTAGCGGTTGTGGAACGTAGTGTTCTCATCGTGCTATTGGTTCTTTGTCAGGATTGATTTTCTAGAATTCTCCATTGCATAGGAGCAGTTTTTGTTCCTTAGAATTGTTGCAAATCTATCAATTTTCGGTTATTGAGTATATTAATTTTGAGAGGTGCTTAAAATGAGTGATAAAGAAGTAAGTAGAAATATGATTTGTGAATTTTTATCTGATTAGGGAAAGTTTGAAATTAAACTCATGTTTCTATATTATTGTTTTGTTCAGAATCGTTTTTAACAAAGAATTGAAGTTTCAGCTTATTGATATTTGTGTCAATCCACTTTTAGGTTAAAGAAACTTAAATATTTTCATTTTTTTTTAAATTTAGCTTTGTTCATGCTTGTATGTATATAGTTTATTATGAAATTGGAGCGCCCGCGATCATCGTCATTCCAACCGAACAAACTCTATCGTTCACACGCCAAAATGGCGCTGGAGATATAAAACAGACAAGTTGTATTTTCAGTCAGTAAGTATTCACGTTATATATGTAGGGTGTCCATCCGTCCCGATTTATGTAAAACTGTCCCGGTGTCCCGAAAGTTTTTTTCGGGACGCTTAAATGTCCCGGATTGTTATTATGAAAATTTTTGTAGAAATGTATTTTCGCGCAATCAAAAGACAGTATTGTCTTCAATCGCGTCGTCAGTCACAGCTTGTATGTCGCATGTTCACCGCCGGTTTGTGTTCAGTACACCTGGTTCGATCAGTTCATAGATAAAGTGAAATTTTTGTAATAATTTTTTAATTAGTTTAAACAGCATAATAAAAAAAATGCCTAAATGTAAATATGTTTTCAAAGAGGACTTCTAGAAAGAATGGAGTTTTATAAAAAAGGGAAGACACGAAAATGAGGCTGAATGCAGAATGTGCTCATGTTTTATCGACATAAGTCACGGTGGGAGACGGGATATCAAAGATCACGTGGTTACAAACGAACTGGATGCAAAAAATAATTTTGATATCATATACTTGGATTTCAGGAAAGCTTTTGACACTGTTGCACATGGAAGACTACTGTACAAATTGGAGCAGAATGCCATTAAGGGTAAGTTGCTACAATGGATAAAAGAATGGTTCAGTGGGAGAAGACAGAGGGTGGTAATCAATGGGTGTTGCTCTTTGTGGGCTAATGTTATTAGCGGAGTCCCACAGGGTTCGGTGTTGGGTCCACTGTTGTTTTGTACATTTATCAATGATATTGATGAAGGTATATCAGGCTTAGTGTCGAAGTTGGCAGATGATACAAAGGTTGGCAGGGTTGTTAATGACAGTAATGGCAGTGTGCTACTGCAGCAGGATCTAGATAATTTGGGAAGATGGGCTAAGAAGTGGTGGTAAAGATTCAATATCGGGTACGGCCACCAAAAATGGCGGCGAGGAGAGGAAGGGGGAAAGCATGATTGACGGGTTGACTCCACCCACTCACTGCGTTTCCCCTCCCCTCCTCTCCTCGCCCGGCGGATGCGAAGTGACACGCAGATGGCACGTGGCACAGCAACGAATGTGGCGGCCGAAAACAAAGAATAAATCCGATAATCAGAAAAACACAAATACCAAAATACACGTTTCTACGGTTTCGCGAAATGTCACGTGACATTTGAATAAGTCTGATTGAGCTAAAAAGATGAAAAAGGAAAGGGGAAAAGGTAATTTAAACCGAAATTTTGCTAAAAGGAAAGGCAAATAAACTGAACAATTCAAAAAACTAACCCTTTTCTCGACCGCATGTAATACAGCACAACGTAAAATTCGACCGGGAATTGCAAAAAATACTATTTCGCAAACATCAATTAACCACGAAGAAACACCACGTGCAACCACTGTTTACTATCCAATTTCACCAGCATTAACAATAAAATTTTTTTGAGAAGCCAATGAGAAGGCTCAGAAGAGGAGGAAAGTAGCCACGTCACTTTCCTCAGTCGACATTTTGAAATTACTTTATTTTTCAGAAAAAAAAATTAATTCAATTTTTTTTCCATATTTTTTCCCAGACCCCATGTGGGGGCTCCTGCCCCCACACCCCCGGATTTTTTAACTTTACCTTCAGTTTACGAATGAAATTAAGACTGATTATTATACCACAACCACGTGACATCAAAACACAAATAACACGTGCAGCACAAGGTTACACATACAACTAACACGGCGCGGCAAAGGTGACACGCACTGCATGTCAGTTGTGATCGTCTAGGCGTCATTGACTCTGCCCACTGGGTGGAGCCGGCTGCCTTCATTCACTTCGTACTCATTGGCTGTACCCGATACTGAATCTCGACCGAAGTGGCAACTGAAGTTTAAACCTTGATAAATGCAAAGTACTGCATATGGGTTGAAGTAACGCCAGAGAAATGTACCAACTGTGTGTGATACTACACTTAAGGTGGTAGAAAATGAAAGAGACCTGGGAGTAATTGTGCCGTCAGATATGAAGTTTTCTGAGCAATGCGGACAGGCTGCCAAAGGCAGGTCATGGGGTTTTGTCAATGTATAGAGGAATTTTGCTAGCAGGGAAAAGGTGATTGTCCCTCTGTATAAGGCAGTGGTCAGGCCAAGCCTTGAGTACTGCGTACAGGTCTGGGGGCCTCATTTTAGGAAGGATGTAGATTTGCTTGAGCGTGTACAGAGAAGGGCAACAAGATTGGTGAGGGGAATGAAGGGATCCTCTTACCAAGAGGCTTAACTTCTGCAAATTGCAGTGGCTGGAAACTAGGCACCTGCACAGTGATCTGATTGAGGTGTATAAGGCCTTGATGGGTTGAGCATGCTGAGTTCTGATAGAATTCTTACACATTCAGATTACGAACCTAAGAAGGCATAGATTCTTGAGTGGGGGATACAAGGACTAATGATTAACAGTAGCCACTGGCAGAGGTGAAAGTAATTCTTGCACTGCTTCTATTGGAATGAGCAGAAGCCTGGAAAAGAAGATGCAGGATATTTCAGAGACTGCCGGGAGTCATTGCGGTACAAGTAAACACATGGGTTGTGTTAGGGTAGCTAAGAAAATGAACAGGTGCATGTATACTTGCGTATACACCAATGCGAGGAGTTTTGTAAATAAATTTGATGAATTTGAGGTATTGCTCGAAACATCAAAGGCAGATATTGTTGGGATATCAGAGACATGGTGTCACACAAATAGGAATGCAGAACTGGAATTTGGGGAGTACAATGTCTACAGAAAGGATAGACAGGATACGAAGGGAGGAGGGGTTATGCTATTAGAAAAGAAACACATAAAATCCAAGGAAGTGAAGCCAGTTGACATCGCTGGACAGTGTAGTGTCAAGTCAGTTTGGTGTGACAAGCATTGGTAGATCAAAATTGAGAGTAGGAGTGTGCTATAGGCCTAATGACTCTGATGAGTATAATAAGAAACTGTACATGGAAATAGTGGGCCAGTAAATCAGAGTCTTATAATGGGGGATTTTAATTTCCCAGATATTGACTGGAATTTGTGGGTTGGTCACTCACACACTAGCAAGGCTTTTGTGGATTTATTGGATGATTGTTTTCTACATAAGCATGTTCGGGAGGCAACTAGAGGGAGTAATACTCTTGATTTGATTATCAGTAGTGATTCTTCATGCATTAAGAATCTGCAGAAAGAGGAGCCACTAGGTGGCAGTGATCATAGTGTGCTTGAGTGGGATTTACTCAAAGAGGTAACTACCATCAGGGGAGGGAAGGGTTATTGCTTTTGTAAAGGCAACTACTATGGTCTGAGACAGTATTTAAATTCTATACAGTGGGACCAACTGATGATGTTACAACAGCAAATTCAAAATGGGAAGCATTCAAAGAACTTATTTTGGAAGCTACTAGGCTTTACATACCAACTAAGAAATATTGTTTAAGGTTTAAGCCTAAATGGATGTCAGATGAATTAATGAGACGTGGCAGAGAAGAAAAATGCATGGGATATATATAAATTAACACGTGACACAGAAGCCTATGATAGATATAAGTTGATCTGTAACCAAGTTACAAAGGAGGTTAGGTAGGCAAAGGGAGATTACGAGAAATCTTTGGCAAGGGATGTCAAGATAAACAGCAAAGAGTTCTTTACTTATGTAAGCTCTAGAAGGAAGGGGATGAATCAGATTGGTCCAGTTGATATCAATGGTTCAACTGTTGATGATCCTGCTCAGGTAGCTAACAAACTAAATGAATATTTTGCTTCGACATTCACACATGAGGAGTTATTCAGCGAGGGGAATGCCAGAGGTGTATTCAATTCTGGCAGTAAGCTAGATAATCTTGTAATAACTGAGAGTAAAGTAGAGGAGAAAGTGTTGAAGATAAACACAAGAAAGGCATCTGTGGTGGATGGGATATATCCAGTTATATTAAAGGAGGCAGCAAAGGAAGTAAGCAAACCCTTAGCCATAATCATTAGAGCTTCCTTGGACTCAGGGGAGGTACCGAAAGATTGGAGATGTGCAAATGTGACCCCAATTCACAAAGGAGGATCAAAGGGTGACACAAGTAATTATAGACTTGTGAGTTTAACTTCTGTTCCAGGAAAATTAATGGAGGCACTTGTTAAAGAAGCTCTGCAGAATCATCTAGACAAGACTTCAGTTATAGCTCGGACACAGCATGGTTTTGTTAAGGGGAAGTCTTGCCTGACCAATTTGATTGGATACTATGATGCAGTCACAAAAGTAAGGGATCCAGGGAATAATTTTGATATTATATACTTGGATCTTAGAAAGGCTTTTGATACTGTTGCACATGGAAGACTGATGCACAAATTGGAGCAGTGTGGCATTGGAAGAAAATTGCTGCTATGGATAAAGGGGTGGTTGAGGGGGAGAAGACAGAGTGGTAATCAATGGACACTGCTCATCATGGACTAATGTTATTAGTGGAGTCCCTCAGGGTTCAGTGTTTGGTCCATTATTGTTTTCTGTATTTATAAATAATATTGATGATGGTATATCAAGCTTAATGTCGAAGTTTGCAGATGATACAAAAGTTGGCAAGGTTGATAAGGACACTACTGACGCTATGCTGCTGCAACAGGATCTGGAAAGGTTGAGCAGATGGGCTGAGAGGTGGCAAATGAAGTTTAACATTGACATGTAAAAACTACATATGGGAAACAGCAACCCCAGAGCAATGTATCAACTCTGTGGTATTACACTGACAGTGGTAGAGAATGAAAAGGACCTGGGGTTAATTGTGCAGGCAGATATGAAGTTCTCGGAGCATTGCAAATGGGCTGCAAGAGTAGCTCGTGGTGTCTTATCAATGATATACAGGAATTTTTCTAGCAGAGATAAGGAGGTGATTATTCCCTTGTATAAGGCAATGGTCAGGCCACACCTTGAGTTCTGTATACAAGTGTGGAGGCCTCATTTCAAGAAGGATGTAGAGCTGCTGGAACGAGTACAGCGAAGGGCAACAAGGTTAGTGAAGGGGGGTTGCTCTTATGAAGAAAGGCTTAAGTTTTGCAAATTACAGTGCCTGGAGACTAGGCACCGGTGCGGTGATGTGATTGAGGTGTATAAAGCCTTGAATGGTTTGAGCATGCTCAATGCTGATGGGATTCTCTCTCTTGCTCAGAATAATCACCTGAGAGGGCATAAATTCAAATTGAAGAAAGACATGTAGGATAGATGTGCAGAAAATTGCCTTTAGCCAGTGTCAGGGTAGTTTGTTGGTTGAACAGACGTCCATACCTAGTTGTGGAAGTTGATATCTTAAATAAATTTAAGGTTCAGCTGGACAGGTATTTAGAACGAATGGAGGGGTAAAGTTTGTCTGATGCTGCATAAGCTTGCTTTCTTGCATCATATGCCTTTACTAATGCTAAAATCAAATTGAGGAAAGACATGTAGAATAGATGTGTGGAAATTTGCCTTTAGCCAGTGGTTGGTTAATTGCTGGAACAAACTTCCATCTGTCGTTGTTGTCACCTTTAAGGAGGAATTGGAATTTTTGTATTTTTTTTTTTTTTTGCTGTGCTGCATAAGCTCATACACTTGCTTTTTTGCATTGCATGCCACTACTATTACTACTATAATTCTTAAAAACACACAATCAAATTTCAAGCAACTGCATTGTCATGCAAATTGGAACACTTTGTTCAAAGAAAATTCAAATGAACATAAGGTAGCCATCGCTGAACTTACAATGGTGCTTCATTGAATTAAACATAATCAGTTGTTTATAAGTGCTGAATGCTCCTTAAGCCTTTTTGGTGAACTTTTTGATGACTCAAAAATTGCAGACAAGTTTTTCAGTGCATGAATGAAAACAATTGCACTAATAAAGAATGTACTGACTGCTTATTCACTTAACAAAGTTTTAAAAGATATCAGTAGTACTTAATTCTTTGGAATTTCCACCAATGCAAACAACCATAAATCGGAGAAGGTATCTGCTTTATTATTGCATTATTTTTATGAGAAAAATGGTATGCAAGTTAAATTTCTTAAGATGAATTTTTTTTACCCAATGAAGTATCAGAAACTTTTGCCAACTGCATTCTTACTTCGCTGAAGGAAAATAATATGCTCAAAGAAAATTGTATTGTGTTCGGAGCCAACAATCCAAATTTTAATTTTGGAGAAATCAACAGAAGAGGCCAATGCAACATTTTCTCGACTCCAAAATTTGATTATTTCCAGTATCAAAGATCAGATGTCTAGCACACATATTTCAGAATCCTGCTCAATAGGAAGCAGGAAGACTAGTAGTTGATGTGGAATTATAAAGTTATAATCATAAAATTATAAAAATATTTTCTTACTTTCACACTTATACAGTTTGAACGGAACGTTTAAGGGAATTTTATGCTACCGTTGATATAGATTATAGTGTATAAAATATACTCTCGCTTGTTGACATTATTTCCTGCCATTGAATGCATTTAAAAATTTTTGAAGGTTTGTATTGTTGTTTCTTTTCTTCATCCAAAGAAAAGCCTTCCATTTTTATTGAGAAATTTTTAATCATTCATTGGGAGAAGCATATTTGTGGACTGCCCATTTAAAACTTTCTCATATTAAAAAAATATATATATTTTAGAGGTTAAAATAATTGAAGAAACGATTAAGATGTTAGATAATCGAATATCTGATCAATTTCTGTTATTTGAGGCTAGAAAAATTATTCAGTGTGATATAGAAAGCCGAAGAGTTCACAAGTTTATTAAAAATGAAATAGATTTTTTTATTTGATGGCTGAAAATTATTTAAAAAATTGGTCAAAACCACTAGAACAATTCCCATTCTTAAACTGGATGCTAATGAAAAACACTCCAAAATGGGAGGATATAGCAAATTCTTCGGAATCATTTGAAAAAAAATTGAAACGAAGTTTGATGAAAATTTATTATATGATCAGTTTGGAGTTTAAAAAAAAAAATGCCATAAACAAAGTCTAAAATAATAAAGAATGGAATACACTGAGTTATGTTGAAAAATGGACACTACTTAAAAATTCGAATTCCTTGAACAAAAGAGTGAATTTATTAGATTATGTTCATATTTATTTGCAATTCTGGGTCAAAGCTGGCTGCGTGCGAATATTTTCTCCCATTATTAGTCTTCTGGGGTAATTTTTACCCGTTATAAGTTTTAACTTATTCTACACTTTGCTCTATCCACAGAGCTGAAATTTGCAATAACTGGAGCAAGAACTTTTGGATAAAGTAGAGAATATAGAAATAATTAGTTAGTTCCAGGATGGTAATTTGAAGCCAAGCCCGACAAAAATGTTAAAAATGGGTGGTACTGAAGCAGGGAATACAATGGACCAGAGGCGGGCCATCCAGAGCGATCCATGCACCTGGGTGGCAAAGTTCAAGGGGTGCCTGAAAACCTGAAACTTACATAAACATATGAAGAAAATTTTAAGGGGGTTGCCAAATTGCGATGGCACCCAGGTGCCACATATCCTAGGAAAGCTCCTGCAATGGACTGATCACTGATGAGTGTAATAGGTTAGAGAGAAGTAGTGTTAATGCAATTATTACATGTGTTTTTTATTTGAGGCACCTAAACTGCACTGATTTTAAGAATAAAATTAAAAATAACAAAGATCTGTTAGTGCTCTGCTAAATATATTAATAAAAGAAAGTTTTCTTATTTATTGCATAAATGTGTTCAAATTTAAGAATTGTATTCTATTTTTGTTAATTCTACGTTTTGAAACTAAAAATGAAATAAGTGTTTTTTTTATTAAAACAAAATTTCCCCACATTTTTTTCCAAGAAATGGACCCCCCCCCATAACATACCACAGCGTAAGTGTCCCGGTTTTGTGTTCTTCTAATGTGGACACCCTATATATATGTCGCGATTATACTTCATAAGAAAATGAGATATTGAGAATATCTTAAAAGTTTGAGATATAGTTTTGGTTTTTAACATTTCCAAGCTATTTCAATATTGGTAAATCTGTTTATTAAATTTTAAAGCTATATAAATTTACAAATGTATTTCATTTCTCTTTCAAAGTGAGAGAAAAAATAACCCTGTTGTGTAATTCATGATTATTTTGTGTTACCTAGGTGTTTGGCCATATTTTTGTTGCAGGATATTGCTTATCGCCATTTCTTGCAATAGAATTCGTCTTAAAATGAAATGAAAAAATCTTTTGTTCTAGAGAGAAAAAACGCAAAGTATTATTCGTGTTTTTACATTTCTTAATGAAAGCGAAGAAGAAAAATTAAGGGTTAGACACATCAGATACTTGGTTTTAAAATTTCTTTATTGTTTCCAGGTAGTGATTAACAACATGCAACTTAAGTGGCTGAGGAATTAAATTGTAATATACTAGATCAGTATTTCCCAAACTGGGGCCCGTAGACCAGTTCCAGAGGGTCCACGAAACGGTAGTTGACTATATATATATATATATATATATATATATATATATATATATATATATATATATATACAGTTGGACCTCTATACAACGAAATCAATTGTCCCCTTGAAAAAAATTCATTATAAAGAAATATGACCTTTTCAACAATGAAAAATACCGTGAATTCAAAAATATATAGTAAAAAGTGGGAATGAATAAATTTTCTAACATTTTAAAACAATTTATTAATACATACA
Organism: Mastigoproctus giganteus; assembly: GCF_048544385.1. Classification (NCBI taxonomy): domain Eukaryota; kingdom Metazoa; phylum Arthropoda; class Arachnida; order Uropygi; family Thelyphonidae; genus Mastigoproctus; species Mastigoproctus giganteus. Next base: position 168,313,112 of record NC_143584.1, on the reverse strand, counting down.
TATTAAGAAATGACTACTTACATGATGCCCATAATTTATTAGTACATTTCTAAGAATTATATCATAAAATATTTGGTTATTTTTTGTTGTACACTGGATTCTACTGTACACCGTTCATAAAAATTGTTCGCATTTGTTTAAACTTTAAACACTCAGATATCTGTTACATTTTCTTCCCGCTAAAGGCCTCGATGCAAAGTTTCAAATGCTGCAAACATTTGTTTGGAATGTTTAATATTGCCCTCATTTTCATTCAGCTCAACGTCGATACTGTCACTAGTTCTTTAAATATGCTCCAAAATGTTGACATCACTTGGATATTCAGCTACTCTGATATCATTATCAACTCCTAAAAATTCATCAAGAACAATTTCTCCACTGATCAAACCTCACTTGGAACTCTTCCTCAGATTGCTCAATGTCTTCTAATAGTTCATCCCTCTCATCTCTGTTAATTAGCATTTTAGTAAAACCTGCTTTTGCAAAACAATTCTTAATCATTGTTTCCGTCACATCTTGATTCCACACTTTCGCAAAATCTGATGTACACATCCACAAATATATAACAGAATCTATAGGTTGGTTGATTTCTATTCTCAGTATAATTTTTTTCAGTATGCGCCTTCGGTAGTGCATTTTCAAATTCTTGATAATGCCTTAGTCCATTGGCTGCAGTTAAGACGAATTATTCAGAAGGAAGAAAACAAGCTTGACACTTGATAGTTTCTAAATTACCGAGTGAAGGTTGGCAGGGCAGTTATCGACAATCAATACGATTTTTCTGTTTTCATTCGGCATCTTTTTATCAGAATTTAAAATTCACTGCTCAAAACTTTCGCTTGTAATTCAAGGTTTTTTTGTTGTAGTTTTAGTCCAACTCTAACAGCTTTACTCCTTTGAAACATGGGGATTGTTTACTTTTGCCTATTCCCAAAAGCTTCAGTTTTCATTACCAGCCATATTTGCAACCAAGAGTGTAATTCTCTCCTTACTATTTTTAGCGCCTAAACATTTATCACGTTTTATAAGTCAGTGTCTTGTTTGGCAAAAATTTAAAAAATAGACGTGTTTCGTCAAAGTTGAATATGTCTTTGGACTCCCAGTCCTCCATAATTTTTTTCAAAACTTTCTTTCCAATGGGTATAGTCTTCTTCGATTGCAACTCCACTTTCGTCAGAAATAACTTTTTTGAGTAAGCCATGATGCTCTAAATTTGTCCAGCCAACCAGAACTGACTTGGAATGTTTTGTGCCCCAGAAAAGATTCGTACTCCATAGTTTTTTCTTTTATTAATAGCCCTGATATCGGCATGTTTTGGTCTCAAACGAACTTCATCCACTTAAAAACTGCTTCATCTACATCTTCCCAAAGACAATTTCGCACGCTTCCAACTGGATAACTGGATCTTCAAACAGTTTGAGAATTGAAACAGGGTTTTTCAGAATGGTTGACACATTACTGGCATGGACATCAAATTTTAAAGCGATTTCTTTTTTGTTTTTTTAACACCGCGATATACACTACTAAGCATTTCCACTTTTTCACACTACACTCGAGGATTTCCCCTTTAGACACTGCAAAGTTACTTGCATGGCAGTTAAAACAAAGCTGAAATTAGGGACCACTTGTAGCTGCCATGTAAACAGAGATAGGTGAGTTTTGGAATCTAAAATTACATCTTTTCATGACCATGCTCTGCTTTCACCTTTTGTAAAATTTCATTCTTGAGTGGTGACTCTAAATAATTTTACAATTCTTCTAACCTTATTGAGAATTTCATTAATATCTCCGACCATTTTAATGCCTTCTTTGTGTACATTCTAGATGTCTTCAATTGGTGTCAGTTTAATTTTCTCGGTTGCAGTTAATTCATCAATTTCAATTGTGTTGAACTCACCTAACTTGTCTACATATGATTGTTTTCTGTGCTAATATTTATATCAGGATCACTGTTTTCTTATAAAGTATATTAAATACAGCAAGATGTACGTCATAAGGATAACATAAATTATTTGTAACTTGCTAGTTTTCCAAATTTAATTATCATACTGGCACCATCTGTAACACAAGCAAAAAAAAAAATGTTCTTTGCTTCTAAATACTGAGATCCTATTTTTTTATTTTTAACCTCTACTGCTCAAACAGCACTTATACAGCAAATGATCCAATAATTTGTACCATTCCTAAGTTCCAAAATTGTGCTCATCCACATTAAGTTTACATTACTTCTATTTTTCAAAGATGAATATTTGTCAAGAGGGTATACTAAACTTCGATCCTGCCTTTTTGTTTGCAGAAATTTCATTTTTATATTTGACCTTAATGATATATTGTTTATATATGAAATTCATTACATCCCTAGGTTTTGCAGGAAGCAAACCCTTTGTATCTTATTGCTTGTCTTATAAAATTACTTCTTGTAATTGCATTTACAGGTAATCCATCAGCAACAAGTTTGCTAACAATTTCTAGCATATCTTTTTTTTTTGTTCTTAGCAAAATATGTTAATAATGTTTGCTTTGCTTACTAGTAGAAGTGCTTTCTTCACTGTCCTTAAGTGTTGTGTGCTTATAAATTCCACTGCTTGTTGACTCAGTCAGTTGATCTGTTGAGTGTCTTTTTTGTAAATGCTAAATTAATTCATTTGTGGACCAACCTTGACACAACAACGTGGAACTACATTTTTTTTATTTTGCACTTTATTGGAGTTCTTAAAAAAATATTGCCAAACAAATGATTTTGAATTAGACGTCGAGGGGTTTAAAATAATAATAATAATAATAAAAAAGCAGTAAATATACCTCAAAATATGGATGATAGGTGGCAACTCAGAGACGAATCTGTGGGCAGTGTTGCTAGAATGTCAAAGCTTAAACATTATATCATGAGAGTAAAAATTATTCTTCTTCATTCAAAAATATCTTAGGAAATAAGTATAATTTCATATATTATAAGTATGCATTCTTATTTTGGATGTAGGAAAAATTAAAATTTTGGGATTTCTTGGGGTTTTTCAAATCCATTAAAAGAGTTGGGATCCTGGTTCCTCATGAAAGTAACCCGTGTGTGTGTGTGTGTGTGGTGTCTGTCATTTTTGGTATTCCTATGTCTTGCATTTGTCATTAAAGTAATGTCATGTAATCAACTGTTAGTGTAGTGTGATCATTTATTTCTTAATGGGGATGTAGGTAACAGTACCATATATGCAGCATCTAATGAGTACTATGTCAGTAGTGAACATGGTCAGGTTTTAAGTTTTCACTCAGCTTTCGCTTGATCTTTTTCTCACAAACAACCCTTCTAAGTACACGGCCGAAGTGAGAGGTCCTTTAGGAACTTCAGATCACAACATGGTGATTGTCTCTATGGAACCTTTATCTCATGGCTATTCCCAACCTCGTGTTGTTTGGCATTACAAGAATGCAAAATGGGATGACCTGCAAGACTTCTTTTCTTCAGTCGGATTACTGTTTCAAAAGTTCTGATGTCAACGTTTGCTCAGATCATGTCAGTGAAATTATTTTTGCAGGAATGGAATCCTTTATCCCACACTCCACTTTAAAATCTCGTCCTTTATCTAAACCTTGGTTTTCCAATAAATGTGCTAAGGCTGTTCAAGAGAAGAATGTTGCATATCATAATTGGCTTGTTTCTAATTCTTCAGTATCATTTTCTGCCTACACCAAAGCTCGCAACAATTGTAAAGCAGTTATTAACCAGTCCAAACTAGAGTTTGAACAGGCTAAGAGTAGAAAACTTGCTTCTTGCCCTAATGGTACCCGAGCATTCTGGTCTCTTGCCAAAGCTATTGGCCGCAACTTTTGCCCTTCTCTGCTCCCACTTCTGTCCAAACCAGATGGTTCTGTTGTCACTTCAGCCAGGGATAAAGCTGACCTGCTAGCATCCATTTTTCTTTCAACTCTTGCATTAACGATCTTGGTAAAACACCTCCCACTATTCCAAACATGCTCCATTCAATGCCTCATGTGGTCTTCCGTGAAAATGATGTCAGAAGGATTTTGATGAATCTTGATGCTAAGAAAGCTCCAGGTCCTGATGGTATTTCTCCACTTGTTCTCAAAACCTATGATCCTGAACTTACTCCTTTTCTTTGCCGCCTTTTTTCACTTTCTTATTCCAAAGATGTTTTTCCTTCTGCTTGGAAATTTGCTCATATCCAGCCAGTTCCTAAAAAAGGGTGACAAATCCCTCCCATCCAATTATCGTCCCATTGCACTTACTTCTACTCTTTCTAAATTAATGGAGAAATCAATTAACTGCCAAATTTTAAACTACCTACAAACCTTCCATCTGATCAACGATCGCCAGTATGGATTCCGTCAGTGTCGATCCACTAGTGATATTCTGGCTTATGTTACCCATTTATGGACTAATTCAATGGATAGGTTCGGTGAAACACAAGTAGTTGCTCTTGACATCTCAAAGGCTTTCAATCATATTTGGCATAAAGGTCTTCTAAACAAGCTTCCATCTTATGGTTTGCCAACTGTTTTTAGTAATTGGTTATCCAGTTTTCTCTCTGATCGCTCACTGAGGGTGATGGTAGATGGCTCTCTGTCTTCTAACTTCTCCACTAATGCCGGTGTCCCCCAGGGTTCAGTTCTTTCCCCCCCCCCACTCTTTTCCTCTTGTATATTAGAATGGACCTTCTTCCATTGACTAGAAATCCTATCCATAGTTTTGCCGATGATAGCACATTGCATTCCACTTTCCATTTTGAGAAACCTTGTCCTGCTCAATCAACTTCAATTTCTCGAAAATCTGCTACCAATTCCTTAAATGGCGATCTTCAGGTAATTCTCCAGTGGGGCAAAGACAACTTAGTTGATTTTAACCCTTCCAAAACTCAGTCTTGTCTTATATCTCGCAAAAAGGATTCTTCTGCTCCTATGCTTATCTTTAGTGATACTCCGATTTCTAGGCAAAATGATATATCTCTTTTGGGGATTACCCTGACTTCTAATCTCTCTCTCTTGGCACAAGCACATTACAAATATTGCTTGCTCTGCATCTAAAAAACTTGGTTTTCTCTTTTGCTCTCGACGTTACTTTTCTTCCGAACAGATGCTCACTCTGTATAAATCGCAAATCCGCCCTGCCATGGAATATTGTTCCCACATCTGGGGTGGTGCCCCAAAACCTCTCGCAGGCTTCTTGATTCCATTCAGAAGGGGGCAGTTAGGTTAATTAATGACTCATCTCTAACAGAGTCTGCACTCGCTGTCTCATAGACATCCTGTTTCTGCTGCATGCCTCTTCTACAGATACTACCATGGGCACTGTTCTTCTGAATTAGCTTCTATAATTCCTGCTCTCTCTTTCAAAACAGTCCGAACATGTGCTGCCACCAGGCAACATCCATTTACTGTCCAACTTCAAACTCACAGAACCAACTTTTCATCTTCCTCGTTTATTCATTCAGCTGCCATTTTCTGGAACAACCTTCCTTCATATGTATTTCCTGAAAATTACAGTCTACAGAAATTCAAGTCCAATGTCAACAAATATCTTCTTTCGTCTTCTCAAACTCCAACCCAAGCACGGTACTTAGTACTATAGGTTCGCCGACTGGGCTAGCCGGGTGGGTAAAGTGCCTACCTAACAACCCAAAGGTCGCGGGTTCGAATCCTGCCTCGGGCTTGGATCAAAGTACTGCAAAAACCATGGGAGGTGCATTATGGCCACAGAAGCCGATGCGCTAACAACTAGCAAAAAAAAAAAAAAAAACTATAGGTTCTAACACCTCGTGTTTGGGGTATACATTAAAAAAAAAAAAAAAAAAAAAAAAAAAGAATGTGAAAAATGTAGATGATGCTTCTATGAAACCTAAATTTACAATGATTTTTGTTGTAATTTAAGCAGATCACTTGTTAATAAGTCAGTTCTTCTAATAACTTGTTAGGTGCACGCACACACTCGCGCGCACACACACACACACACACACGCACACACACACAAAAGTATATATATATTTTTTAGTAAATTAATAAGAGGAGTTTACCTCAATATAGTACGTAGAACACTTCCGTATGATACCCTCCAGAAATTAAAACGGAAAAAAATGAAAAAATCGACATTAACATGTGACATTAGAACATTAAAGTAAAATATAAATAATTAAATTTCATTCCTGTGATCACGACAGTCGGTCGTAAAGCATTGTCAGCTTCAGGAAGGAAAATCGTTTTGAATATTTTTGTTAGATTCTTTTAATTGCATTAATTTGAATTTTAATTGTGTTAAATTGATTTTGAATTGTGTTAAATTGATTATTTAATTATTTATATTTTACTTGAATGTACCTGTAAGTTGTCGATTTTTTCGTTTTTTCCGTTTTAATTTCTGGAGGGTATCATATGGAAGTGTTCTACGTACTATATTGAGGTAAACTCCTCTTATTAATTTACTAATATTATTATCAACGTAGAACATATTGAGTATTACAGCTCTGATTCATACTATCTAATATATTTTCTAGATAAGAAATTTTACTCTTTGGTAAAGATATAGCTAATTTAAAACTATGATCATAATGGTATAGTGTAATGCAGCAGTTCCTACCATTTTTTTTTTTTTTTTTTTTACTGATGAACCCCTTTCAACATATTTTTATTGCGAACCACTAAGCCTATATTGTCTGAAATCTTATAATAGTTCTGAATTTTTATTATAAAATATTTCCAGCCTGACATTTTTAGAAGCGATAATGCATAATAAAATAAAATTATTGAGTACCTATATACTTTGAGAATGAAAAAAAAATTTAGTATGGGAAACATTTATTTATTTATTTAACACTATATACTGTAAAATAGTAAGCTAATTATAAGGAATTGTGGGAGATGTGGTTTCTTTCATTGCTTGCTGCTATGTAAGGGCATGTGCCAAACCACAATTAGCATTAGTAGAGGCATATGATGTAAGAAAGCAAGCTTATGCAGCATCAGCCAAAAAAAAAAACCCTTCCACTTCACCCCTCCGTTTGTTCGAAATACCTGTCCAGCTGAGCCTTAAATTTATTTAGGCTATCAACTTCCAAAACAAGGGATGGAAGTCTTCCAACTACCCGCTGGCTAAAGGCAAATTTCCGCACATCTATCCTACATCCGTCCTTCCTCAATTTGAATTTATGCCCTCTCAGGTGATTATTCTGAGCAAGAGGCAGTATCCCATCAGCATTGAGCATGCTCAAACCATTCAACGCTTTGTACACCTCTATCAGATCACCTTGCTGGTGCCTAGTCTCCAGACTCTGTAATATGCAAAACTTAAGCCTCTCTTCGTAAGAGCAAGCCTTCGTTCCGTTCACTAACCTTGTTGCCCTTCTCTGTACTCGTGCCAGCAGCTCTGCATCCTTCTTGAAATGAGGCTTCCAGACCTGTATACAGTACTCAAGGTGCAGCCTGACCATTGCCTTATACAAGGGAATAATCACCTCCTTATCCCTGCTAGAAAAATTCCTGTATAACATTGATAAGACACCATGAGCTATTCTTGCAGCCCATCTGCACTGCTCAGAGAACTTCATATCTGCCTGCAGAATTACTGCCAGGTCCTTTTCATTCTCTACCACTGTCAGGGTAGTACCACAGAGTTGATATGTTGCTCTGGGGTTGCTGTTTCCCATACATTGTTGAATGTAGATACAAAATACTGGTTTAGTTTGTTAGCTATCTGAGTAGGATCACGAAGAGTTGAACCATTGATATAAAGTGGGCCTATCTGATTCATCCCCTTCCTTCTAGAGTTTACATAAGAAAAGAACTCCTTGCTGTTTTTCTTTGCATCCCTTGCCAAAGATTTCTCGTAATCTGCCTTCGCCTGCCTAACCTCCTTTGTAACTTGGTTACAGATCAACTTATATCTATCATAGGCTTCTGTATCACATGTTAATTTATATGTATCCCATGCATTTTTCTTCTCTGCCATGTCTCATTAGTCCATCTAACATCCATTTAGGCCTGAACCTTGAACTATATTTCTTAGTTGGTAACTTATCTTGGAAGCTACTAGGCTTGGAAGCCTAGTAGCTTCCAAGATAAGTTCCTTGAATGCTTCCCATTTTGAGTTTGCTGTTGGTAACATCATCAGTTGGACCCACTGTATAAAATTTAAATACTGTCTCAGACCATTGTAGTCGCCTTTATGAAAGCAATAATCCTTTCCTTTACCCATGATGGTAGTTACCTTCTTGAGTAAATCCCACTTCATCACACTGTGATCACTGCCACCTAGTGGTTCCTGTATCTGCAGATTCTTAATGCATGAAGGTGGCATGTTTAAGTACAGACCTGTTAGCTGTTCAACATCTGTTGCAAGGAAAATAATGTAGTCACTGGTTAAAGAAGTAACGCTGGGCCATCTGGACAGGAATGGAAATCTGCTGTAGTCACAGCATGGATTTGGTAAGGGGTGGTTTTGTTTAACTGGGCTTTTTTTTTTTTTTTTTTTTGTGAAAATCCCAGACAGGAAAGGTATCAAAACCTATAGTACTTAGTACCATGCATGGGTTGAAGGAGTGAGTGGATGCTGGAAATTTTGCTCTGGTGAATGAAGGAGTTGGGGGAGGGGATGCCAGAGATTTTGCTCTGGAGACTAAATGTGGGCCTCAATGAATCAGCAAATACCTCCACTCTGTTGGTTGGTAGAAAATCCAAGAAAGTTCATAACTGCATTAATGTTATTGCAATATATTATTGAACCTTCTTCAGAAAAATGGGAAACCAATTTCACGATATCTATACCACAAAAACACTGTTCCTGGGAACCAGCACATTCTTGAATTTCAATCTTGACTCTAAAAGATTCTACAAACCCTTTTGGTGGAATTTCTGCAACACAAATAGTATTAGCATTAGCAAGGGCACATGATGCAAGAAAGCAAGCTTAAAAAAAAAAAAAAAAACACACACACACATCTTTCTCATTTTACCCAGCCACTCGCTCCAAATGTTGGTCTAGTTTTGCCTTGAATCTGTTTAAGCTATCAACTTCTACAGTGACAGATGGAAGTTTGTTCCAGCTATCAACCACCCGCTGGCTAAAGGCAAATTTCTGCACAATCTATCCTACAACTGTCTTTCCTCAATTTTAATTTATGCCCTCTCAGGTGATTATTCTGAGCAAGAGGAAGAATCCCATCAGCATTGAGCATGCTCAAACCTTTCAAAGCTTAATACACCTCAATCAGTTTATATACAATACAATATAAATAATAGTTTATATTATCCTCTAGATCTCAAATGTAGATTTGGGAACTGTTCAAGTTCCCAAATCTACATTTGAGATGTAGGTGTAGATTGTTAATGTTGTAGGTACACAATGTTCTGCATATTCTTTGCATTATAACTTGCTCCATTAAGGAATAAAAGTAGCAGTCAGTAATGTGATTCCAAGGTTCCCTCTACACATCATGGGAATAGCAAATGTTATGGCTTTCATTTTTCCACAATCACAAGCCCTTCACACATGTAGAGCACACATTATGGGAGAGCTCAAGTTTTATCTTGGTTACCTAATTTAATTTCAAAATGAGGAGCATATATATTTTCACAACTGATGTCATATTCTGCTTTGTTTGGCCACAATATAGTTACTGCAAATATAACAAAATATATTTGGATTACTTGCACAACCAGAAGTTTCCAGTGTCCAAGACAATATGAAAATTACATTTCAAACAGTACGATTACAACTAAATGCAGAAGAAACACATCACAGATTTATATAGCTACCTAACTTGCAGGTCTTGACATGTCAAGGCAGTACATGTACTACAGTAAATTGTTGAAATAATGGCATCCAAGATAACGGAACATCCGAGCTACGGCACATTGAGATTGGATGTCTTGCAGTGCTGAAAAAAGAAAATGGCAAGTCATTTGTTTACATTCGCAATTTTGAGAGTGAATTCTGTACTGATATCACGGATTACAGTATACTGCTGTTTTACATTTATTTTAAATTAAAAATCCCTCACTATGGCTTCTAAAGTTAATAAACCACATACAGAGAAGAAAAAGCTTAGTGTCAAACTTTATATAATAAAGAAAATAGAACGGGGGTGGGGGTATAAGTAGGAGCAGGGCTTTTTTTGTGACGGTACACAACGATACAGTGTACTGCACCTTTTTTAACAGCGTGTGACATGGCTGCCACGCAGTGCATGTCAACCATGCCAGTTGTTTCCATCTATTAAGGAGATCACGGCCGTATCGCTAGCAGTCTTGAAGGGGTACCCATTTCTGAATCTCGACCAAAACTTCATTATGAAATTATTTTTACATTTTACTTATTGTTTTTTATTTATTAAATAAGACTCACCTTTGACTTATTTTTTATATACGTGTATAATAAATTGTGTGTTAATAAAATTAATGGTCGAGATTCAGTATTGGGTACAGCGTTCCGACTGCTAGCGATACAGCCATGATTGATGGGTGCTGACTCCGCCCAGTGTCACATGATCTCCTTAACAGATGGAAGCAGCTGGCATGGCTGACACTGCGTGTCACCCATGAGTACTGGCACCTATTTTTTTACAAAAAAAAGCACTGAGTAGGAGTATGTTAATGGCAGAATATAACATTGAATCGTCAACATTGTGTGATAATAAACATTCCAGGCACAAACTTTTAGAATTTACTGCATGTTCAGAACCTAACAATAAGATAGCTTTAGAAAAAGTTTACACAAGCCAAAATTAGAAAATTTAGATAAAGGGCTGCATGAGTGGCCTTTATTAAAATGATTGGAAAGTATGGCTATATCAGGGTCAATGATTATTGCCAAAGCCAAAGATTTTAAAACAAAAATTGGCTTTGATACAACAATTGCTTTTAGTGATGGATGCTTAACTAAATTTCAGATAAGACATGGAATTATAAAATTAGACATTGCGGGAGAAAAACTGTCTGCTGACACAGAGGTGGCTAAAGAATACAGCGTGACATTTGAGAAGCTCGTTAATGACAATAATCTTACAGCTAACCAAACATAACAGACTCGATTTACTGGGATCGGATTAACCGGGACACTTCAAGACTCCAAAAAAAAAAAAAATAAATAAATAAAATAAAAAAATAAAAAAATCAACCCGAAATCATAAAATTCAAGTAATAACTAGAATAGATATAAATAAATATTTTGCAAGTCATAAATAAGTGACAAGAAGCGGCGTTACAAGTCGTCATTAGGAGATTAAGTGTGCCTATTATCTTGCAATCCCTGCTGTCTTCACACCTGCCACTCAAAAAAAAAAAAAAAAAAGATCAAATGTTTAGTTTGTTTTAGTAAGTCACGTCTATTGTTGTGTTCGGTTGCACCGCAAAAGAACAAATCTTGTTTGTCAGAGATGTCGGAATTTTTTTTTATAGTAACTTTTTTTTTGTTTAGAAATCACAAAAGTGATGGGAAAACGCAAGAGTTGTGCTTTCAATTAAACAAAAACTTGAAATTATTCAAACTTTGATGTAAAACATAAATGCATGTCCAATATGCGAGTAGTGTGTGGTAAGTTGTTTTGTCTATTGCCATACATTTTACGTAGATTGTTGAACATTTTTCGATACAGTAAGTCCCCAGCTTATGTAGATCTGGACTTATATGGCTGAAGATTTCAGTGAATAATAACCTAAAAGCCCACAGAATTCTGGCTATCTGTACTATAGTAAATGCAATAAGATCGAGTTTACTACCCGTTTATAGTTGGTAAAACTACAGACAAGCCCAATAACCCGGAAAGTACATATTGTCTTTTGGCAGTGACCTCCAGAAATGTGCTTTAGTAAAATGTGAGCTCGCGTGGGGTGATAACCTTGTGAAGTTCCTTTCAGAAAATTTAATTTTGATTGTTATCATGGTGCCGACTAAAAGAATAAGTGAAAGGTACTAGTACATCTACTGACAAAAGGAAAGCAATCAATTTGGATCAGAAAATTAAACTAATAAGAATGTATGAAAATAGTCAAACATTAACAAGTATCGTGCGGAATTCAGATTTGTCAGTGGCAACAGTGAACACAACAAAGGAGAAAGACAAAATACGAAAAGCGGTGAAGCGATTGGCACCAATGAAGGTCAACCAATATAATAACCAAGGCTACGAAATACAAATCAGTTTTTACAGTACAGTAACATGCGTTTTTCCTTCCTTTTATATTTTATTTATGTTTTCTTTTCTTATGTGCCACTTCGGCTACTTCACCGCTGTCTCCTCATAAAGTTTTTAATTGAACTAATTAAAAATAATATAAGTGGTTTTTATAATTTTGGCATGTTAGGGATATAGCAGCAATATTTTATTAGTCATTCCAGAGTACGTAAAATTTGACTTACGTAAGAAGTCCTGAAACGTATCTCTTACGTATGTCGGGGGCTTACTGTATTTTTGGATTAACTGGGAAATCGATTATCCGGGAATTTCTTTTTACCATCCATTCCGGAAAATCGAGTCTGCTGTACAATGCTGATGAAACTGGTCTCTACTGGCAGAAAAAAGTGCAAATGGTTTTAAGTAAAATAAAGAAAGAGTGACAGTTATGTGCAAATGCATTGGGTCAACAACATTATTAAGCCTTTATTAATAGGTAAATACCATTATCCACAAGCCTTGAAGGGAATTATGCATTTGCCAAGTGACTTATAAGGCCCAAAAAATGCTTGCATGGATAAGGAAATTTTTCAAGGTTGTTTCACTTATGAATTCGTTCCAGCAGTTTGAAGCGCCTCTGTAGCCAGGTGGGGAGGAGCAGCAGTGCGTAGCACACACTTCTTGATTAGACCGGTGTTCGAGCCCGTCACCACCAAATACGGAGGATGCGGAATGGTCAGGGAATGACCACCGCATATCCCGGAGCAATATGGCCTTAGTTGCTAATGCTCCTAAAAACAAAATAACAAACAAGTAGTTTGAAAGAATTTGTGATATGGGGAAAGAGGCCAAGTTCTGAGTCTTTTTGATAACTATAGGGCCCAACCTTATGAATCCCAATTAGTTTCTGATTGTGGAAATATTTTTTACAGTTATTTACCATCCAATGTCACTTCTCTCATTCAGCCCATGGATCAAGGAGTTATCCAAATAATATAAAATATATTGAAAATATTCAATAGCAATTGCCTAGAATACTGTGAAACCCGTCATTCTTTTGAGAGCATGGAGGAAATTATGGCTGTGTCATGTCTGATTATGATATTGATGGTTTTGGTGTAAGGTCAAGGCAAAGCAGTATTGAAGAAATAATGCAAACAGTCCAATCCACCACAATAGAAAATCCTTTACATAGCCTTGAAGTTGGAGGTATTGATGCATGAATTGCTGTTGAAAATGAGTTTGAATTATCACAGTCATTCTCATATCAAGAAATCATTGATAGTGTCGTTACTCCTGAGAAACCAGATGATGCACTTTGTTCAGATGTAGAAGAGGATATTGACACAACTGAAAAGATAACTTGGGCTGTTGCAGAATCAAGCATGGAAAATGTTCTTTGTTTTTTTGAACAAAATCCAATCTTTACTATGGAAGAATATCTTGATACAGGTGCACAAGTGAAACACCATGATAACAAAAAAACGAGCATCAATGAAATAAAATATTAGAAAATTTTTGAAAAAGCAGTTATTATTCCTAAAGAAAACCAAGGAAATGTACCCTTTACTACAGATGAAGCATTACAAGAAATGGCACCCTCTACACCTAAAGCAGACATTCAAAGAGGATCAGCTAGAATAGAAAATTTTTTCCTTTTTTTATGTTTATGTACTAAAGTATGTTTGTTTTTTTATGTTTACATAATTACAGGATATTTTGTTTTTTATGTGCAGTTAATAAAATTGCATTTTTAATCTCTATTTCTTGTTTAGCCTCATTATTTCCGCATTAAATATATTAAAAATAAAACTTTCTGGATAGCAAAAAATGGCACCTTCAATCCCCGGAGGTGCCAATATTTTGAAAGTCTACTGTATTTACATAGTACCTGTATATACAATATGCATACCATTTCTTTTGTGACCTGTCAGTCATAAAAATAAACAGTATATACACTGCATATACATGGAATGTGTATCTAAGAAAACAATTATTGTTTGTAAAAAGCTGTGGGTGATAGGCAAAAAAAGTTTCGATTTTTAGAATTCACATTAAAAGTACACAGAGAAACGCCATGAATTTTGGAAATGACAAAATCAATAGATAACCATTTATTTGTCTGAGTTTGGGTCTGTGAGTCAATTTGCATTATTGTGCAGGCTGAAAAACCTGGAATAATGCATGGGAGGCTCTGTGTCCTTCGCCTGAGATTTGCTAACTACAACCTCAGATGAAGACAACTTTAGAAATTCCTCCTCTTTATGCCGACCGGGCTAGCCGAGTGGGTAAAGTACCTGCCCGGCAACCCAAAGGTCGCGGGTTCGATTCCCGCCTCGGGCTTGGATCAAAAGTACTGCAAAAACCTTGGGAGGTGCAATATGGCCACAGAAGCCGATGCGCCAACAACTACCAAATCAAAAAAAAAAAAAAAAAATCCTCCTCTTTAAGGAATCAAACCTTGACCTCTCTAAATAAGCAGCAGAATGGCTCATAACAATTAAGATGACAGAGGATTGGTTCTCGGTCACAGATATAGTACACAGATAGATCTGAGACTTTTTTATAAAAAAAAAACCAAGTTATATCATTCATTCATTAATTTCTTTGTTTACATCAAAAGTTTACATAAAATTGACATATTTTAGGAAAGAAAATAAGGATTTTTTTCTTATAATTTTATGTAGGTATATTTCAAATAAGGTGTTTGTGGAACTGGCATTTTCTTTTTGCAGACTGGTTCCAGGCTGCCACAAAGCCTGGGTTAGAGTGTGGTTAAGATAGTATGATTCTGGTAGCCCTTTGAAAAAAGTCAGCTATTGGGTTATGACCGGTTCAGATCACACAATGTTCAGATGCAATCCCAGGAGGAATCACAGCTAACTACATGATTTTAATAGGCTTCACTGCATCCGATGCATGTCAAATTGTGATTTTATTCCATAAAATCACAGTTAGCATTAGAATTAGTAGAGGTATATGATGCAAGCTTATATAGTATCAGCCAAAAAAAAAAACCCCTTCCCATTTCATCCATCCATTCACTCCAAATGTTTAAGTTGTTGACCTCACTCAAACCAATGTAAGTTTACACACATCTGTTCTACAATTATCTTTCCTCAATTTGAATTTGTCTTCTCAGGTGAGTAATCTGAGCAAGAGGAAGAAAATCCCATCAGCATTGAGCTTGTTCAAACCATTGAAGGCCTTATACACCACAGTTAGCTCAATTATATCACCTCGCAGGTGCCTAGTCTACAGATGCTGTAATTTGCAGAACTTAAGCCTTTCTTGGTAACAGCAACCCTTTGTTCCACTCACCAATCTCATTGCCCTTCTCTGTACTTGTTCTAGCAGTTGTCCTTCTTAAAGTGAGGCCTCCAGAACTGTATGCAGTACTCAAGGTGTGTGTTCCCTGCTAGCAAAATTCTTGTATATTGAGCAGACACCATTATGCTGTACTTTACATTTGTTAATGTTAAACTTCAGTTGCCACCCCTTGTAGCTTGTCTGCACTGCTCCAAAAACTTTATCTGACTGCACAATTACCATCAGGTCCTTTTCATTCTCCATTACTCTGAGTGTACCACCACCCAGTTGGTATGTTACTCTGGGGTAACTGCTACCCATATGCAGTACTTCACATTTGTCAATGTTAAACTTCAGTTCTCACCTCTCAGCCCAACTGCTCAACTTTTCTAGATCCAGTTGCAGTAGTGTACTGTCATTAACAACTCTGTATTGTCTGCAAACTTAGACATTAATCCTGATGTACCTTCAACAATATCATTGATAAATACAGAAAACAACAATGGGTCCAACACTAACCCTGAGGGATCCCACTAATAACATTAGTCCACGAAGAGCAGTGTCCATTGATTACCACTCTGTCGTCTCCCACTCAACCATCCTTTTATCCATTGGAGCAACTTGACGTTAATGCCATTCTGCTCCAATTTGTACAATAGTCTTCCATGCGCAACAATGTCCAAAGCTTTCCTAAAATCCAAGTATATGATATCAAAATTATTTGTTGCATCCAATTCCTTTGTGACCACATAGTATCCAATCAGATTTGTCAGACAAGGCTTCCCCTTAACAAACCCATGCTGTCTGAATTATAACTGCAGTCATGTCTTGATGATCCTGCATTGCTTCTTTAACCAGTGATTCCATTATTTTTTCTATAACACAAGTTAAACTAATAGGTCTGTAATTGCTTGTGTCATCCTTTGATCCCTTTTGCAAATTGGGGACACATTTGCACATCTGGTTTTGGGTATCCCCCCCCCCCAGAGTCCAAAGAAGTTCTCATTATCATGGTTACGAGTTTGCTTACTTCCTTCGCTGCCTCCCTTAGTATAACTGGATAGATCTCATCCATCCCAGGTGCCTTTCTTATGTTCCATTTCAACAATTTCTCCTCCACTTTGCTCTCGGTTATTACAAAATCATTTAGCTCCTTATAGACATTCCTCATGTGTGAATGTAGATGGAAAATACTCATTCAGTTTGTCAGCTACTTCAGCAGGTTCATCAACAATCGAACTGCTATCAAGTGAACCAATCTAATCCGTCACCTTCGTTCTAGATTTTGCATAAGTAAAAAAGTCTTCGCTGTTTTACTTTGCATCCTTTGCCAAAGATTTCTCATAATGTGCCATTGCTTGCCTAACCTCCTTTGTGATTTGATTACAGACTACCATAGTCTTCTGTTTCACCTGATAATTTATATGCATCCCATGCATTTTTCTTCTCTGCCATAAGTTTCATTAGTTCATCTGCCATCCATTTGGGCCTCCATAGCCAGGTGGGCAGGAGCAGCAGTGCGTAGCACACAATTCTTGATTAGACCGGGGTTCGAGCCCGTGACCACCGCATATTGTCGGAGCAATATGGCCTTAGTTGCTAATGCTCCTAAAAAAAAACCCCAAATAATAATAACAGCCATCCATTTAGGCCTAAAATCTGAATTACCTTGAGGGAGAGAGTGAGTCAGAAGTAGAAGAAAATCACCAAGTAAGAGAAGAATGGATATCCAGCTCAGAACTCTGGGTGTGCCAAGCCCATACTCACCAGATATGAGCCTCTGGGGTTGCTTTTATTTGCTATCAGAGGTTTCAGACTACCGTACAAACAGTCCTCCTGCTCAGCAGAACTGTTTGTATGGTTATATTGGCCACAAGAAAACATTTATGCATAAAATTGAACATTTCAGACGTTTGAAAAATAAAACATTACATTAAGATATGTTAGAGAAATTTGCAAAATGCCTTTGGATTCCGTATGAATCAAACTGCTCATTCATACAAAATCCAAAAGTTTGCTTTGCTCACATTACAATGATTGTAAGTCATTGCAACTTGTGATCAAGTGCCCTTCATTGTTTGGTAGAACATTATGCTGCTAAGTGCTTGTGTTGTTTAGTTAATTTCATTTGCATTTTGCCATTGCAAATATCAGAATGCTTTTAACATAGCATGCTATGTGATTTCCATTCTATACTCTGTTTAATGAAGTTTGCAGGTAGTCAGCCCATCGATAGAGGGGCTAACTAAATGAATATGTTTCTCCATTTACTGTGTAGGAAGAAAGTTGCTGCTTGCTTTTGAAGGCTCTTTCTTTATCTTTGCCACAATTCCCAAGTGTTCCCCCTCATCCCTGAAACACCTTTAACTTGTCTGAAAGGTATTCTTGGGTTCTGCTTCCAAGATAGGTTACTATGATGCAGTGACCAAGGAACTGGATACAAGAAATAATTTTGATATCCTATATAAAAATAAAACATTATTTATACTTTTTATACGGTATCCTATACAGTATAAAAAGCCTTTAGGAAGGCTTTTTATACTGTTACACCTAAAAGACTTTTTAGGTGTAACAGTAATAGGTGTAACAATAAACTGGAGCAATGTGGCATGGACACAGTCAACTTGGCGATGGTAAACTCTGCAACAAAAATTATTTTGAAAAGAAAATTTTATACATGTTTTCATTTAAGGTTATTATAAATTTATTAATGGAAATTTGTTAAGCTAAATATATTAGCACAATATGTTATTTATTAAGAACACATGTTTATTAGAAGAGAATTTATGTAGTTAAGTATACGTCTTTGAATTTTTTTAGCAATTCTGAGTATTACAGCTCTGATTCATACTATGAAAAATAAACTATAAAACTACAAATCCTTTACTGATAAAAATGATTGGTGCCTCCGTAGCCAGGTGGGCAGGAGCAGCAGTGCGTAGCACATGCTTCTTGATTAGACCGGGGTTCGAGCCCGTGAGTCACCAAATACGGAGGATGCAGAAAGGTCAGGGAGTGACCACCACATATCCCTGGAGCAATATGGCCTTAGTTGCTAATGCTCCTAAAAACCAAATAACAACAACAACAGCATTTTCCGTATCTGTATAAATTTAGTAATAAAAACGTCATTAATGAAATTTATTGATGCCATATTATGAACAAGATACTGATTACTGTATCAATAAGATAAGTGGTTGAACACTGCTGAATTAAATGGGGGGGGGAAGCTGAAGTGAGCATGCCAATGTACTTGATAAATAAGGAGGCACTGAATTTAAAGAGCTGCCAGAGCTTTGAGCTAAATATGAATAAACATCTCTTGCACTGGAAATTTTTATGAAGTAAACTGCATCATTCATTTCCCAGAAGTCAAGAATGGATATATTTATCTTTATACCTTCTTGAAACTTAAAAACAGTAATATAAGCAAGAAAGTGTTTTAGATGGATCAGTGTAGTTTTATAAAAAAAATGCATTGCATTTCATAGAGCCTATCAAAAGAAAACAGCACTATAGGTGTGTATGTGTTATAGTGGAATTTATTGTATGTTTAGTAACAGCAGTCTTGTTATCAAAAAAAAAAAAATTATTTCCTGGATGACCTGCTTTAAATGCACTGCAACAAGAAGTTAAAACTAGAGTTCTACTGAAAACACAGGAGTGATGTGAAGAGAAGATAATGCCTAGAATTATCAGCTTGCTTGGCCTCTGTTTAGGTTTGCTTTCACCAGAAGTTTGCAATTTACACTGACTTAATTCTAAGATATTTTAAGGATTTGTTTTTGGTATACAAATTTAATTAAAGCATTCCCACTAGAGGGTTAATAAGCAAAAATTACACCAGATTATTACTTTGTGGAACTGTCTCACTTAAATTTTTGTATTTGCTAGTTAATTAAAACTACAAATAAATTACGTGGCATCTTTACAGTTTTTGGTTTACTTATTTGTTGATAATGGTTTCTAATTTACTTTTAGGGAAGTATTGAGCTTCAGGAGGATGGGTCTAGACGCTCTGAAAAGAGTCCTTCGCGTCATTCACGTTCTCCAAGTGCTGAAGCAGCCCACCATTCACGTAGCCCTCGTTCTCGCTCAAGATCTCGATCTTATACAAGAAAACAATCCAGATCAAGGTAAGATATTTTCAAAGGGGTGTATATTTCCTTACATAAAATAAAAAATCCTACATAATTCTCTACAAAGATGAACTCTAATCATATATGAAAATTTTACAGGAGTTTTGGAATTTGCAATGCTCCACTACAAATATAGCAAAAAAACTTTTCTTTACATAATAAATTTTTTCTCAAACTTATTCCACCTTCCAAAGGTCACTATCGACATGCAGATAACACTAGTTTACAAATTTAAGTTTGTTCACTGGGGTTTGAATTTCAATAGGTCCCACCGACAAAATATGTTGCTGTGATTTCAAATATGACTTAAGATTTTTTTCTATCACATCCAGATACATCACAATTGAAGAAATAAAAAAGTATTGTTTTTTACAAAAGTGTATAACTTTATTGTATTTAGTAATGACAAATTGATAGGATTACATTTTCATATCAAAAAATACGTAAATACTAACAAGCATTAATCAAACTTCTGAAACTTTCATTAATCAGACCTTCATCTCTTTGTTTGAAAACAATGTTTAATTGTTTTTCTTTTATGTACAATGTCAGGTTTCTCTCTTTTTAAACACCAGCAGTAGTCGGTCATCATGCTTGTATTCCACCTTCCCTGGTACCTCTGCTCCATTTCCTTTATATCTTTATGGATCTCTCCCCTTGTTCTTTGCTCATCTGTGGAAGATTTGCAGGGGAAAAATCAAGATGAGCATGCAAAAAGTGAATTTTGATGCTCATATTGCAACCTAAATTGCAAAGGTTTTTGAGCATATTTTGAACAATTTTCTCATAATCCTGTGATTTATGATTTCCTAGAAAGTTTTCCATTACGAGTATAGAGGAGGTGGGTTTGCTATGATTTTTTTTTGGCTGAATTTGCTAATACAGTGGATTCCGGTTATTTGGGCCACCAGTTAATCGGGGCAGCCGTTTATTTGGGTCAAATCTTAAAAAACAGAACCCAATCCGGAAAATAGCCAGGGTTTATTTCGCTTAATTGGGACAACATGCCTTTAATCAGGGCAGGAGACTGCAGCACTGGAGATTACACTACGATTGTCTTCAACTGTACTACGTGGTTGTTCGGATTTCTGGAGGTCACAGCCATAAAACAATAAAACAATTAGCAGTCACCTGTTTATTGGGCTTTTCTGTTAGTGGAATCTATTATAAACGGATAGTAAACTCAATCTTATTGAATTTGCAATAATACCGACAGCTGGAATTCTGTGGGTTATTATGGTGAAATGTGTTTACACTTCCATGACATCTTCAATCATAAAAAAATTCATTTTTGTAATCTTCCCTTCATTCCTATTTTTAAAGCTTTGTAACTTGTTACTCCGTTCTCACTTGCGCTTGTTGTGCTACTTGCAATTTGTGTGCGCTGTGTTCTTTGTTATTGATTGCTTGTCTTTTTACTGTTTTAAATTTTAACCCCCACCCACAAATGTCAGTGAACAGAAATGTCAACTAGTTTGTATGTACATATTCCAGTACGTATTAATTATTCTGATTATCACGTATATTCTTCCGATTTCACGTATCATTTAATTTAATTGTTAAGGTAATAAAGGGTAAATTTGTGCTTAATATATCTTTACTTTTATAGCATGTGGATAATATTCCTCCTATTTTTGCTAATTAGAATCGCTGTTTAATCGAATTAAAATTCAATTCATAAACGTGATCACAATGACCAGTGTTTACTGCACATCGTATAATTAACAGTACTTTACTGTGGTGAGTCCATTGTAACTTGATTTGATTGTATAGTGAACCAGTTTTAAAGCTGGGGTCCTTGTATTTTTAACTATTTGCGTGAAACTTCGGATAATTGGGGCATCCGCTTAATCGGGCCAACATGCACTAGTCCCGATGTGTCCCAAATAAATGGAATCGACTATTATATTTTTAAGAGCCTTTTAAAAGCAATCCGGGCTTCCCTTTCAACGTTAGTCGTAGTTTCAAACTGACAGTCTACAACCAATTTTCTAATTTGGGGACCAATGAAGATACCCTCTAAGTTTTGCCTCAGATAAACCGGGAAATTTACTGCACAGGTACTTAAAGCTGTTGCCATCCTTATTCAGTGCTTTAACAAAGTGCTTCATTATGCCTAACTTGATATGCAGTGGAGGTAAATGTATTTTATCTGGCTTCGCCAAACTTTCATGCACAATATTTTTTTACCCCGGTGTAAGATTGTGCCTCCAAGGCCATTTCTTCTTTGTCCAATGCAGCGCTTTAGCTCTGCTATCCCATTCACAAATAAAGCATGGCATTTTAGTGTACCCACCCTGTTGCTCCAACAACGTAACACTTTTAAGGTTCCACATAGTTGCCATTTGTGATCTTGATATTTAATTTTCTTCAAAAGCAACTTTAGATTGTCATAAGTTTCTTTTAAGTAGACTGAATGAGCAACTGGCACAGATGTGTACTTATCTCCATTATACAAGAGAACACCTTTTAAACTAGTCTTAGAAGAGTATATAAATAGTCTCCATTCACTAGGAACATATGGAGCTCCTAAGGCACTTATTAAATGTGATATCACTGCAATATACGAGAGGACCTTGTGAAAAATACCGTATAAACTCCCTTTCACGGTTTCTGTACCAGGAAAATTATGTACCTGGAGCAAGTAAGTTCTTCACTTGAAGTCCGGATCCCAGAATTTCAGCAGCATACTTTGGAAGACCTAAGTCCCTTACCAAATCGTTCAGTTCGACTTGCGTGAATTG
The DNA here is from genome assembly GCF_048544385.1 of Mastigoproctus giganteus. NCBI lineage: Eukaryota > Metazoa > Arthropoda > Arachnida > Uropygi > Thelyphonidae > Mastigoproctus > Mastigoproctus giganteus. The sequence continues at coordinate 168,290,807 of NC_143584.1, read as the reverse complement.
CTGTGGCTTTAAAATATTTTCTGGTTGATAACATTCCTCTTCTCTAACCTGTTTAGCTTCTGCTTTGGTGGAAGATGATGTGGACTCCAAAGTTTCTGGTGGAGTTTTTACAGGCAGATCAGGTCCATGTGGAACCGATCTTATGGTTGACGGTAGATCTGGATATTTGATGTCCTTTTTATATTTTGAATTGCAAACCTTTAACGTGTCACATACACAAAAGTAACATTCGGAATGGCTGTACTGGCTTGCACCACACCATAGGAATAGCAAATGGCAAGCACACCTTTTTTCCTTGACTCCATTTTCTAAGATGTTCGACAAATGTATGGCATACTTTATTCGGTGCCCACGATTTATCCTGATCGCCTAGTTTTATGTCAAAGTATGCATAATACGATTTTTTTATAAAATCAGTAATATTTCGCCTCTGCCTAACATGAACGAAACAACCACATATGTAACAATATGTCGGGACTGTTTATACACTTTCTGGTTGCCATACTAAAAGAAAACTAACACACAATGAGAGCTCACGGCAGTTTTTACAGGAGTACTTGTGACCACATAAGGGATGTGCCACTTATATAGGCTCTGTGGTTGAGTGGACTGTACAAACAAGTGAGTGCATGCTCAGACAAGTTTAACCCGTAACTACACACAGGAGTCTCCCAGACTCCACTTGGAAAATAAAAGATGGGTCGGAAGAGCGGGATGGGGGGTTGTTTACCTTTGTGGTCACGGTCGGCTACCTTGGTGTGTGTGTGTGTGGCTACTGGTTAAACGTGCACAAACTGTTGTATTTGAGGCAAATATTTGATACTGATTACAAATATAGGGGTATAAAAATTGTAAACCATTGCAGAAACTATAGTTATGTACACATTTGCATATAATACCTAGGTAATATTTTGTTAATGAATTGTGAAAAATCTTTACATGATAGAAACAAACGGACTTCGGTTTAGTAATCAGTAAACATGCATAAATAACTGCCACATACTTTTACTCAAACCCTAGATACAGAGTACAGAGTATTTTTTGGGTCTAACGGCACCAGGGATTTACCCCATCTCCGCGTATGTTCTTTGTATCGAGGACGGTACGCTGTCTAGGCCAGAGGTTTAAAAGTGTGTGGATCATGTATTGTGTAATATGTTGTGCCCCTTGTTCCTCTGGCTTGTTAGCCGCCAGGCCCCAGATGGGACCTGTCGTTTACGTACTCCGCCACGTGGAGGCCAGCCAGGTGTTCCCTTATAGTTTGCTCTGGCAGGTCCTACCACCTATTTTCCTGAGATTTCAGTGGCTAGGACCTAAAAAAAAAAAAAATAGAAAATAAAATAATAATAAAAAAAAAAAAAATCATTAAAATAATAATTCTTCTTTTCTTTTGGGCACAGATGGTACATTCTACGCAACTTAGACGGGCTATACGGGATAAGCGCTGGAGATAATAATATTTCCTAATGGGTCGGGCATGAATTTTGGTGTTTTAAATTTGTACGTGTGGGGCAAGCGCTGTTGTAAAGAGAAAGAGATGGGAGGGGAGGTGGAAGACTGGGGGGTTGGAAATTGGAAGTAAGGGGTCTATAGGGAAGATGACCCCTGTTGAAATAGTGGGGCATGCCCATGCCCCACCAGAAGAGAAAGAGGGGTGGCAGGAGGCCATCCCCCCCTGCTAGGGAAAGGGGAGTAAAAAGCAGGCTAGACAGAGCCAGGGCACCATATGGCTGTATGGCATCATAAGATGTAATCTTCAAGGTCCAAGTCCAAGTTGCAATCTTCGTCTTTGCATTGGTTCAGTGGTGGTCCAAGTCCAGAAGTCAGGTCCAGTTTGTCATGCTCATGTGTTGTATCTGCCTCAGGTGGTCACTAGTTCAGAGTTTCGCAGTCTTTCATAGGTTAGTGATATGTGGTAGGGATCTTTGTCTTTCAAAGAGTTCGCGGGCAAAGACGGCGAAAGCCCGGTAATTATCTTCTTCTTGCAATATTATTTCTTCTCGGTTTTTTAGCAAGGAGGTGATGCGTGTATATCGCTGACATCTGAGGTCCTCGTAGTTGTCACAGTCATGGATAAGATGTTCCCATGTTTCCTCCTGACCGCAGTTACAGCTCGGGTTGTCAGAGATTCCCAGCTCGTGGAGTTTTCCTCTGAAGGAGCCATGTCCTGTAAGAAGGAAGGTGGTGTGCAAGCCAGGAGAAAACCAGGACGGGGAAATAGGATATACCCTGCTGACATCGGGTATAAATTTTTTGGTGACTTGCCCTTTTGTGGTGAGATTCCATCTATTTTGCCAGATAGATTGCAGGTGTTCCGTTAACCTCTTATTTTCTGAGGATTTGCTTTTTTGTGGATCTGTTGTGTAACCTAGATAAGTTGTGGTTCTTCCTTTCGAATGTTGGTGTAGCAGCCCACAGCGCACAATCTCCAGGTCCAAGGGAAGGAAGCCTGCCAGGACCTGGAGCGCATGGGTGCTCACCGTGCAGCAGGCTCTAGTTGTTGTCAAAAGTATGGATCGGTGGATCGACTCCAGCTTTTTCTTGTTGACTGCTGTGTTTGCTTTCTGATACCAGGCACCTGCACCATAGGAAAGGATAGGGGTGAAGAGGGCTTTGTATAGAAGAGAGAGGGCCCTCTTCTTTAGTCCCCAGTCCCTCCTGGTGATTTTGGTTATCAGGGCCGAGAGCCTTCTTGTTTTCGTTCTGAGATAACAGAGATGAGATGTGAAGTTCAAGTTTCGGTCTAGTGTTATTCCTAAGTATTTTAGTTCCTGTTTGAGTTTGATGGTCGCTCCATTTATTTTGATTAGTGGAGGTCTACCAGGGTCAAGAGCACCCCTGAGGAGTATTGAGTTTGTTTTTTCGGTTGAGATTGTTAGAAGATTCCTCTTGGCCCAATCCTGTAGCATCTGTGTGGCATGATTGCCTATGGCCTCCAGTTGAGCCCTGCTGTCTGCTTGAAGCATCATAATCAGATCATCAGCGTATGCCTGTGTAATGACATTTGGAACATCCAGGTTTAAAAACTCATCAAGCACCAGGTTCCAGAGGAGCGGCCCCAGGACGGATCCCTGGGGGCAGCCCCTGTAAACCGGTCTGGATACAGAGGTAAAGGGAGTGCTGACAGTGATTCTTCGGTTTTCCAGGTAAGATTTCATACAGCGAAATAGATTTGATGGGATTTCAGCCTGTCGGAGCCTGGCCAGAACGCTGGGCCACCAGAGGGAGGCAAAGGCTCCAGCGAAGTCAATTGAGATGAGGAGGAAATATTTCCTATTAGTTTCTGACTGCATCAATGATCCTCTCGAAGGCATCAGTGGTGGAGCATCCCCTCCTGAAACCAAATTGGTTTCTAGACATCAATTGAGCATTCTGGTAACGGTTTTCAATTCTGTGGTAGATGAGTCGCTCAACGAGCTTACTCAGCATCGACAGCAGAGCGATAGGCCTGTATGAGCCTAGCATGTCCTGGGGTTTAGTGGGGTTTTTCAGGATAAGTCTGACTCGGGCTGTCTTCCACGAAGTTGGAAAGAAACCCTCTGTGAGGCATTGATTTGCTAGGTTTAATATAGTATCCGGTATAATTTCCACTGCCTTTTTTAGTATTTCCGGCTCTATTTGATCTTCACCAGGAGTTTTCCTGTTTTGCATTTTGGCTGCAGCTATGTTGAGTTCCGTTATCGTGAAAGGTGGCTTCACTGTCTGGGTGGAGTATTTATCATTCCCCTTGCAGAGAGTTCTCTGTTCATGCGTGTGTAGAATTGTTGAAGGTAGGAGGATATGGTCCAATATATTATTAATGGAAGAGTGCCAGGATCTAGTGTATGTCTCTTGAGGTGTTAAGGTGGCAGCAACGACTTCTCCCCTGGGCAATTTACTGGTGGTGATTTTATATACCAATCCCCAGGGGTCTGCATTTCCCACTGTGGAGACAGTCTTCCCAGGAGTGTCTCTTTCTTGTTTTAATTTGAGCCGTATATTGGTTCCTGACCTCCCGGTATTGCTGTCTGAGTATGTCAACCTCTGCTTGGGGCCAAGATCTGCGTGCCCTTTGGAACCTTTTTCGGGCATTATTCACTCGCTGTCTTATTGCCTGGAGTTCTGGTGACCACCAGTGGACCACTTTGGGAATGGGCTTCTTCTTCCTGATGGCTATGTTTGCTGCTTCAGTTATAAGCTGCGTTACTTTTTGTTGGTGTTGGTCAGGATTGAGATATTTTGGGTCGAAATTTCTAGCTTTTTCCATCAATGTTTGTTGGAATAAGTTCCAGTCTGCTTTTTGGATAGCGTATCTTGGCGAGACGGATCTAGGTGGATACTGTGCTACGAGGGAGTGGTGGAGGTCAAAGGTTAGGACTCTGTGGTCTGAGGTAGTCCTGTGTTCTTGTACCACCCAGGGGGAGAGATGCCCAACAATCGACCGAGTGGCCAGAGTTACATCTATATTTGACTCCCATAGTGTGCTGGAGAAAGTTGATGGTTGATTAGGTCTGTTCAGAACTGCTAGATTACTGTTGGAGATGTAATCCTCCAGGCGCTGACCATTTCTGGCACCCCCACGATCTGGTCTCTCACTGTGCCAAGCAGGGGATCTGCAGTTGGCGTCCATTCCTACTATGAGTTTGGCATTCTGCATTTGTAGTTGGATATTTTGCAAATATCTTGTTACGGGCAATATATCTTCTCCCGGACGGGCATATATAGAGGTGACATAAAATTCCCCTAACGGTGAGGCTATATGGGCACATACGGCCCAGTTTGTACATAGGTCTGAGATCTTGGTTACTGTGAGGTCAGGATTCCGGACAGCGATGGCAGCTCACGGGTTGTCTCCATCAACTTGTACGATCTTGTAATGTAGGGGGTAGCCTTTTACTTCTTTGTTGTTAGGTATAAGGCTCCTGTAGCATTAGTATGTCATAATTTTCTTCCGTGGCTTTTTTTTAGCCATTTGTGCGGCAACAGCCTTAGATCTCTGAGCATTGTGCTGTGCGAATTTAATCTTTTTTTGATTATAGTGATTCCTGTTATTCCCCATAGTCGGTTCTGTTTTGTACACTCTTAGCCTTTATGTAGATTGGACGCTTATTATCCCATAGTGAGTGATCAAATGGCAGCTTCATTTCTTTACAATTCACACAAATTGCAGGTTCTGCTTTCCTGGGGCAAAATGCGAATTCATGTCCGATGTCTGCACAATGCCCACAGGTAGGCTGTGTTTGCTTACAGGTGTGGGTTGTGTGACCAAAGCGGCAGCACCTGTAGCATTTGGGAACAGCTACATGCTCACGAAAACGATGGCTGCCCCAGTTTATATAGATTCTTGTTTGTTGGCTCAATGATTTCCAGGCCGCTGCTGAGAGCTCTATGATCCAATTTATGGCATTTCCGTTTCTGGATTTAGTTTTATATTTCGGCATAATGTGTTGCCCTGATTCTTCCTCCATGAGTGTCTGCTTCAAGTTTTTGCAGTATATTTCCTCTGTTAATTCTTCTGGTGTTGTTTCTTTGTCTACATCAAATACAATGATGCTTGGCCCTTTCCGTCTAGGAGGCTCTGCTAGGAGTCCCAGCGTTGGAATTTTGGGGTTGCTGAATATACCTTTTATGTCCTCCGCAGTTTCAGTTTCAATTAACACCCCTACGTTTCTTGTTTTCCGAATAGATCTAATCTTAGTATGCTTGAAGTCACCCTTCAGTTTTTCTACTATTGTTTGTTTTACTTCTTCACTGGTCTTGTGTGTTTCTGTAGAGGCTGGCTTTAGTACAACTAGGTGCTGTTTTGGTATGAGGGTTTTTCTCTGTGCTGTTGTGGTTCGGTTTGTAATGGTGCTTTCATTTGGCTTGTTTAGGTTGGTCCTCAGCGCTTGGGAGTAGGTAGGGATGCGCTGTAGCATTTCCTTTGCCCTACTGTTTTGATAGACGAAGTTTGGCTAAGGCAACCTCTTTTTCCAAGTTGGTCTGGACTAGGATTGTCTCCATTTTCATCCATAATCCCACTATTTCCCCCCGGAGTGCAGTTGTAATCCTATTATGTTGATCTTTAAATAGGCTTTCTAGGGTAGTCCTTAAAATAAGAGACTGCTCCAGTGCAGTGCCTTCGGGCAGTCTGGGGTCCAGTGGGGCTTCTTGTTTTTCCTGCCCTTTTTCTGACACATTTTCTTGTTGGGAGATAGTCTGCTCCGTTTGGTCTTTGTTCTCGCTTTTGGAGCGGGTTTTCATCTCCGATCTGGGAGCTGTGGATTGCTTGCCCTTTCTCTTTGCTGTGGATGCTGTTAGAGTACTGTCCAAATCTTCGTTATTCTCTATAAGTGTTGGGTCATCGTTATTTATAGCCTTTTTCAGAGGCGTACTTGGATTTTTCGATTTTACGGCCAGGTCCGGATTATCGGGATTGTTTCGGTTTATCGGTTCCATATTTTCCCCGGATGAAGAGTTCTGAACGGCAACTACTGAATTGTTTAGCTGCAGGAGTGCAATGCTTAGTGCAGATTCTGTTTAAGCTTGTTGACCTAAGCTTGTCAGGTGGGGGGGGGGGAGAGATCTCAACCCTAATCACCAAAATATCTGGATGTTGTGCTTAGTTTATTATTCGTTCTGGGAGGTCAGCACTGTGCACATTATTATATATATTCTCAATATCATGATGTAGTGACATTACCTGACTTTTATTAATCCTGTGTTAAATATATTTAGTACCCCTAAAATGTTTTGGATATAGATATCTTGAAGTAGCAAGTAACTCGCACTAACGGTCACTCAGACAAGGTCTGACCAATCAGGGCTCGACCGCGTGGGACACTGAGAACGTATTGTTATATGTATTCAAAATATCATAAATGTAGTGACATTAAATAACTTTTATTAACCTTGTATTAGATCTAATATATTTAGTACCCCTAAATGTTTATGGTATAGATGTCTTAAAGTACGTGGCAAATAACTCACACTAATAACGGTCACTCGGACAATGTCCGACCAATCAGGGCTCGACCGCGTGGTGTACACTGAGAACAACTGTCTTTGTTTATCAGGCACCATATTAAAATTAGGCAGAAAACCAGTAAAATATCTGATATTCATCATGCAAAAACATGTAGCTTTAAAGTTGTTCATTTGCAATTCCCGATAGTTGATATTATCATCATTTAAGCGATATTTGCGGTACCGATAGCTTTAACAAAGTTCAACTTAATATACAATGGGAAGGTCTCACGTTGTAGCCCAGCAAGATCACTGCTAAAGAAAAGTGACCATAATTTTTGTTTACCTTGGCTGATCTTCACGAAGTTGATGTCTGTGGATGCATCTTGAGAAGAGAAACTTGACGGACACAAAGTAGAGCAAGATGTGATACTTTAAACTACTAAAATCACGACAAATAGTGGAGCACCAAAACTGTGCGTCTTACCAGTAATTGGACAGCGCCCTCTTTTAAACCCTAGATACACTGTAAACCAGTGTAATTAAATCAACACAGCTCTATTTATAAAATAAAAGAAGTTACATAGCCTCGAGTACACATGGTGTAGATAGCCATTAACTTTGTAGATACCAGTATATCAGTGACAAGATTTGAACATAGTTGCTTCTGTTGAAGTTAAAAGAAGTACCATTTATTTCCACTTTACATAAGACTTGGACTGCTTTCTTTTTTGCCTTAATATAGACCTTGTGCTTCTAACCGGTAAACCAGCTTTGAGATAACACCACTTTTGACCTGTTTGAGGAATTTTTATTATACAATAAATTGCATTTCATATTTATTTATTTTTCTTAATTTCTTGTAATAAGAGTTTATTTCTGCTTTACATCACCGATATGTTTATTATTACTTCATATGAAACACTTCAATTTAAGTTTCAACCTTTTTAAGAAATTTCAATTTCTTCATCATCCAAGTTGATGTGCATAACTCTAGAAATATTTAGAATGGAAAAATCATCTACAGTCCATTCTGGTTAATTGGGACACATCGGGACTAGTGCATTTTGGCCCGATTAAGCGGCTGCCCTAATTAGCTGAAGTTTTACGTAATATAGTTAAAAATACAATGTACCCCCTCTCCTCCCCACAATTGGTTCACTGTACAATCAAATCACGTTACGACGAACTCACCATAGTAAAGTACCTTTCACTATATGATGTGCAGTAAACACCGGTCATTGTGATCACGTTTGTGAATTGAATTTTAATTCTATTAAACAGCAATTCTAATTAGCAAAAATAGGAGGAATATTATCCCCAGGCTATTATAAAAGCAAAGATATATTAAGCACAAATTTACCCTTTATTACCTTACCAATTAAAAAATTAAATGATACGTGAAAATTGGAAGAATATACATGATAATCGGAATAATTAATATGTACTGGAATATGTACATACAAACTAGTTGACATTTCAGTTCACTGACATTTGTGGGTGGGGGTTAAAATTTAAAACAGTAAAAAGATAAGCAATCAATAACAAAGAACACAGCACACACAAATTGCAAGTAACACAATACGTGCAAGTGAGAATGGAGTAATGAGTTACAAAGCTTTAAAAATAGGAATGAAGAAAAGATCTGAAAAGTAATTTTTTTATGTGATTGAAGATTTCATGGAAGTGTAAACACATTCACCATAATAACCCACAGAATTCCAGCTGTCGATGTTATTGCAAATTCAGTAAGATCGAGTTTGCTGTCCGTTTATGATAGATTTCACTAACAGAAAAGCCCAATAAACAGGAGACTGCTTATTGTTTTTTGGTTGTGACCTCCAGAATTTCGGTCGAACCATGTGGTACCGTCGGACACAATCAAAGAGTAATCTCCAGTGTTGCGGTCTCCTGCCCCGATTAAACAGCATGCTGTCCCAATTAAGCGAAGTAAACCCTGGCTATTTTCTCGATTGGTTTCTGTTTTTTTAAGATTTGTCCCAAATAAACGGCTGTCCCGATTAACTGGTGGCTCAAATAACTGGAATCCACTGTATTTGATTTTACTGTATTTTTTTTGTTTTGAATAGTTTTTTGCCAAATACTTGTGTGTCAACAAAAACTATTGAACTCCAACTGCACTATAGTAAAAAGGGCTGCAACACTGAAAACTACTATTTGGAATCCAAAATATTTTGGCATATGGCAAAAAATTTGAATGTTGCATAAAATATATGATAAATTTCTGCAAATAACACTCATTAAAGGGGGATTACTTACACTTAAAATGGAAAATTTTTTTTTTTTTTTTAATGACAATTTTCCTTTATTTTAAAAAACAGTTTTCTGTTATAGGTCGGCCACTGGTAATCTGGTTCCACCGCGAATTCGGACATAATTTCCACGAATGTAATTTCAATTTTCCCAGGTCAACACACTGACCCGCTGCTACTGTTTTGGTGGCGTTGGTTGAAGCATCAGCTGTTGGCACGAACTCGTAAACACTGGCAAGTCATTCCCACTTGTTTTTCTGCATTTATTATTATAACCTGCTCACATTTGGCCCCAGCCATGGTTCCAATGCATAAAGGAAGTGCCTGTCATGGTGTAAAGCACAAACACCATACATTGTCCATAACAGATAAAGTTGAGCTTCTGAAACTCTGCTTAATTGTAAATTCCAGCAATTTCTCTCAGTTCCTCTTATCTTAGTAATTTTCTTTTAGCCATTCCTTTTTAGATTTTTTTTTTACAACACACTTATACAAACTTGGGGAAAAACAACACAATATATATATATATATATAATCTTTATTGTATACAAACGTGGTATATACAATAGACCCTTCACAGCAGCAATGCCAGGGGTTTTACATTGGATGGTGGACAATAATAGCCTTGGGGAGACGGGCCGAAATCGAAGTTCGGGCTCATCCCCCAGAGCCAACAATAAAATAGAATCAGTGTCAGATTATTTACAGGATATTATGCTTTTCACAATATTTACAATGAAATAATAAAGATATTCAGATTTACATTATGTTATATTAATATTTATATTCATAAAGATATTGTTGACTTTATTTACAACATATTCATAAAGACATCGTGCTTTGAACATTATTTACAATATATTGGGCATTATTATGCTGCCCTTATCAATGTGCACTTTGCCTGGCCAAGGCCAGGCTCTTAAGGGTCTGTCTTCGGTACCTCCGATCCTTCACAAACCTACAGAGGTCGCCGTCAATTGAAAGGATTGTGGGGAGCATCTCCCTGGGGAGAAAGCGGTCACTGAGTGATAGCCTGTTGTAGTGAGCTGTGAGCGTGGGAGCTGACCTCAGTCCGGGTAGAGAGATCCTCCAGCCACACAGTTCCCAGATGCTTGGCTCCGAGACCATTCCGGTTGTCATCTTGACAGTGAGAACAAGGCGTTTTTCAAATACAAGATCTGGAAGTCGGGCAAAGTGAAGTGACGTCGGCATCGCAGTTGTCCTTTGCTGGGGTGGACGACGATGTTTTTGCGTGATCCAACGAAGGAGCCAGTATTCGGCGGAGTACACGCGCTTGATGTTGGTAGGGGCCGCGGACCCCCAAATTTCCGAGGCATACAGTACGACGGAGTATACTGAGCTGTGATGTACCGTCGAGTCACATCCAGATCCCTAACTTGGAGCAGTTGTTGTTTTGTGGTCCAGCGCATTTGACAGAATTTTGCTATGAGCTTGTCAATGTGGGGGTTGAAGCTCAGTTTATAGTCGAAGATGACTCCTAAGTCTGTATGCATCTTGACCACTGGGAAGGGAATGCCATCTAGAGAAGCTTGGATTTCAGTGGGTTGGCGCTTCAGAGAAAAGACAATTTGGGCTGATTTGGCAGGGTTAATGAGGAGGCCAAATTGATGGAGATAGGATCCTAAGTCGTGTAACTTTTCACAGATCTTTTTATTGATGTTCGCCAGGGTTAATCTGAGTATATATTTTAATATCATCGGCATAGCAGAGTATGTCTTCTCTCTGTTGCACAAACGGAATAATAACAGCGGTGAATAATGCTCCGGAGAGAACTCCGCCTTGGGGAACTCCCGCAGTGATGTTTCTCCGGATTGTGTGTTGATCCGCTTTCAGAAGAATGGTTCTGTCAGAGAGCAGGGCTGTGATAAACCACAACATGTCACCTTTTATGTAGAAGTAGTTTTCTAGTAGGTGAACAAGTGAGGGGATACTGATGGAGTCGAAAGCAGCTTTCAGGCGATGTAGGTGACAGAAAGCTCTGCTTTAGCTTCTAGTGCACTAAGAATGGTGTTGGTTATCGATGTTAAATTGGTGACTGTGGATCTACCTGGAATGCCATAGTGAATCTGTGGGGGTTTGTGAGGCATGATTTGATTGATGATGGTGGAAAGTAATGTCTTCTCCATGAGCTTCAGGAGGCTGGAAGAATGAGAAATTGGTCTGAACTGTTTAATTAGGGTTGCAGATTGGCATTTAGGGTGTGGCCTCACAGTATATCTGTTCCAAAGAGGGGGAAAGTATTGCTGCGTTAAGACACGGTTAAAAATTGATAGTAGAGGACCGATTATAAATGAGCTAAGACATTTAAACATGAATTGTGGCACAAGATCGGGGCCTGCAGTTGCAGTGGGTGGCAATCCATTTATAGCAGTTATAAGCTGCTTCCTGGTGATGCGAACGGTGGCGAGCATATCAGTAGGGACGTTGTTGATGGGTAAGTTGCCTAGGTGCATCGGGGCCACAGTGTTTGAGAACCGTGCAATGTGGTCCATCCACAGTTCAAGGTCCAGTGCTTTAGGTAATCCTGTGTGTTGAAAGTCATAAAACGATTTGCCTTTTCGTAGGGTTGAATTTAAATACTTTTTAATTGCAAATATTTTCTGACGGTTGAAAACTGCCCGGGCTCTGGAGAAGGCAATACGATCTTGTATAGTGCCTGAAACTTTCCATCTCTTATGCAGATTTTGTTTTTGTTGAAAGCTGTTGTTCAGTGCTGGTGTCCACCAAGCTCTCGAACGGGGAGTGATGCAGACAGTCTTTGTAGCACCATAACTTGCAATGGTTCGAATCCATCTGGTCATGAGGTCCACAGCTAGCTCGAGATCACAATTATTGAGAGAGAATATGATGGATAATACAGCACTCCAACGAACTTGTTTTCACAAAATCTCTTACAATACTGACAAACTTATTGCAGTGTTTGAGAATTTATTTTATCATAATTAGTTTTATTGCAGCGCTCGCCGTGTGTGCAATAAAATAATCACAAACGACCTTTGTATGTATGCCGTAATAGCGTCACACGTATGTGGGTGACACGGCTTCTCAAGAAATAAAGTAACCAATATATGTGGCCAAGTTGGCCACATATATGCAACATTAAAAAAAAAAAAAAAAGACTTTTTTATATATATTTTAAGCGAAAAAATGACAACACTGACATTAGTATTAGTATTAGTAACGGCCGTATGGTGCAAGAAAGCCTATGGCTTATGCTGCACCAGCCAGAAAAAAAAAAAAAAAAAAAAAAAAATCCGAACAAAACAATGATAAAAACAAAAATTAAATAAATAAATAATAATAATAATTAATAAATAAATAAAAATAATAAAATGAAATTAAAAATTAAATAAAAAGGAAATTAATCCTATCATCCTATGCGCTTCCCTTACCCGAAAGTACTATCCAGATGACCTTTGAATTTCCCCAAACTGTCGGCCTCTACTACCCATGAAGGCAACTTATTCCAGTAATTTATAACTCGCTGGCTAAAATAAAACTTCCTGCAGTCCAATCTAAACATTTCCCCGCGTAACTTGAATTTATGTCCCCTAGTTCTAGCATCATTTATAATCTTGAAAATTTTGTCCTCATTCATTTTACTGATGCCTCTCAGAGCCTTAAACACCTCAATCAAATCTCCTCTAAGGTGTCTAGTTTCCAAACTCTGCAACCCACATATTCGAAGTCTTTCTTCATAAGGACGCCCTTTTGCCGATCTCACCAGGCGAGTTACCCTTCTTTGCACCCTTTCAAGAAGCTCGATGTCTTTCTTTAGGTGCGGTCTCCATACTTGAACACAGTATTCCAAGTGTGGTCTAACATAGGCCTTATATAATGGGATTATCACGTCCCTATCTCTACTTGCAACAATATTACAATATTTATTTATACAATATTACAACAACAACATTACAATATTTATTTTAGAATTACTAATCAAATTATTTCCTAAATATTTTTTGGCCCCTGGGGAATTTTTTCTTAAACTAGCTTGGCAATCAGCGTGCTAAAGGTAGAAGAAGGTGGTTAGCTGTTGGGTAAAATGTATGTGCTAAAATAACCACCGGTGATCCGGCAAACTCACTAATCCAGCACCCGACAGGTTCCAATGCTGCTGGATTACTGATGGTCGACCTGTATAGAGATTACTCCCCCCCCCATCCCTCACCCCCACACATGAGTCTCCTGACTGCCATTGTGACTGTTTCATTGCACTGTACAGTGTAATGAAATGTCACAATGTAAGCCTTTTGGGGCAGGAAAAAATGTAGTAGCTGAACAAAAAAATACAGTGATTCTTGATCTATAAGTGGTTATGCTAAATTTATAATTAACCCATGTGGATCACGCATTAGAAGGAATAGGCAAAAGGAATGATTCAGTTGGGTAAAATTAATGAATTCTAACCTTTGTTTTGAATATTCCTTCTAAATTTTTTTCCCCCCTTTATATCATTGGCGGGACCTTAAGTCTTTAGGGAGATAGTCAGGGTAGGGGAGAGGATTAACATAGACACATGTTTATCTGATGTGGGTCAAAAATAAAGATTACTCACATCTTGACTTGTCGTACATACGTGTATATCTCTGCACTTTTCAATATTTCTGTTAGAAAGTTGTGCAAAGAACAGTGTTTTAAAGGGGATTGTCAGGGCAGCAAGGAGTAAAAGAATACTCATATTGAACTATACTTTGGCAGGATTGTCATTAATAAATTGAGCGAGCTTGAACTCCTGGTTTGGCAATGCTGACATAATAGAGCCAATAGAAACTTTTACCTCCAGAAAGAAGGAATGGTTGATTCATGGGTTTTTTTTTTTTTTTTTCTCAAGAGCATCAACCAGATGTTCCCAGAATTAGAAGTTAGGCCTGCCAGCATAGAATCTTGGTGTTCATCATTCTTCTCTTTGATTGAATGCAAGTGCAATTTCATGGGGTGCACATTGGCATGTCACCTGAAGCAAAATATTGCATGTGTGAATTTTAAAGGTATATACAGTTTAAACTAAATTAAAATTTTTAAAATTGAACACTCAGAAGTACTTGCATTTGTTATTTTTAATTACTTTATTGAGAAAGAAATAATTTTGATTTCAAGCAATTTTGAATAAAATAACTACAACTATGTATATAAAGTGCTTAGCATCATAATACACAGCCATTTCTGAATAAACAGAAAATTTTTAAGGTGGCATCGTTTTAGGTTATATCTCATATTGTGAATGCCTTCACAACGAGTTGCCATGATATTGCACTACTTCGAATAAGTAACGCTTCACCTAAGGAGAAGACTAGTGTTACTTATTCGAAGTAGTGCAATATCATGGCAACTCGTTGTGAAGGCATTCACAATATGAGATATAACCTAAAACGATGCCACCTTAAAAATTTTCTGTTTATTCAGAAATGGCTGTGTATTATGATGCTAAGCACTTTATATACATAGTCTAAATTTGTTCGCAGCTTGAGGCTCTAGCCCTAAATGCGCCTTAGTCTAAATAACTACAACTATAATTATCACAATATGTACAGACAGTTGAAATACAAGTAAGGAGTGTTTACTTTGAAATGTGTTCAGATTTTTTTCTTCAATGACTAGCACTATAATGATGCATCTTGGGGATATCATATGGTCTTAAAGAAATTAAATTTGTATGGGGTGAAGGTGAAATGAAAGTGTGAGGTGTGCTACACGTAAGACAATTGTGAAGAGAAGTTCTACATGCTGGTGGATTGGAAGACCTAGTATGAATGCATCATGGGGATTTTAATTTGCCCATTATTAAATGGAACTGGTGAGTGAAACTCACCATCGGGAACAATTTTTAAATCAGCTAGGTAATTTTTATTTAGATTTCATCATTCTCCACAAACCAGATAAGATAGGGCTGTGACAGTATGGGAACCTTTATCAGGGAGTGAAGACAGGTGTCTGTGATGTCTTTGCAGTTAGACAGTGAAAGTATGGGTTTTTATTCAGGAATGGTGACTGATAGTTGAAGATGATATGTAGCCTCTGTAAACTCTGTCAGTAATTCAGAGGGCAAATACAGAGGAATTATGGAATACTTATGGCGTGATCACCAGTGGATCGACACTGATGGAAACCATATTGGCAATCACTGATTAGATAGAAGGCTTCAAGGTAGTTTAGGAGTTGGTGGTTGATCGATTTCTCTGTTACTTCAGGAAGATTGGAGGTAAGTGCAGTGGGATGATAATTTGCTAATTATCATCCCAAGCAGGAGAGAAACACCAGTATAGTGTAAAAAAGCAAAATCCAAAACAGGAGTAAGCTCAGGAGCACAGGTTTTGAAAGCAATGGAAAAATACCATCAAAATCTGGAGCTTTCTTGGCATCGAAATCATTTAGAATTCTTCTGACATCCTTTTCAGGGAAATCCACAGGAGGTATTGAGTGGAGTGTACTGGGAATAGTAGGAGGTGTTTGACCAAGATACAAGAATGAGAACAAAAGTAGGATGGTAGTAAGTTAGCTTTAACTTTAGTTGAGATGCAAAAGAACCATTAGGTTTTAAAAGAGGTTGCAGCAGAGATGGGTAAAAATGCAGTCAATATTGCAAGCAACCAGAATGCTGTACTACTGTTTGGACAAGTTGTCTACTCCCAGCCGGTTCAGTAGTTTGGGCTGATTAATAACTGCCGTTACTGTTAAATTGGATGTTATCAGATGTTTAGACAAAGCCTGAAAAGGTTCAATTGGTATCACATATTCAGCATGTTTTGTTGGTCCCTTGAAATCTTTGAAGATCAGTCATAGCCCCCCCCCTCCCAAACACAGGAATCTTTATATATTGGAAGTATATTTTACATATTATTCTGGAACCAAAAGTTGGATTGAGGCCAAATCCAATTCTGCTAGTTCTTGTGAAAATTTCAATTCCGGTTAAGATTCCACAGCACTTTTTCTTCCATCCGAAAAAAAAAATTGGCATAAATGAAAGAACATTTTTGCATTAATGGGCAAGAAAAGTGGGATTGCTGTCAGTGGTTTGACTTATTTTGTTATAAATTATGAATTATTAGTATTTGCTAATGTGCTTCAAACGTAATGCACTGTGGATAAAAGGTTAAAGTGACATTTATTATGATTAAACAATTTGTTACAAAACCATTCTATACTGTGTAAGCTTCTTTTCTTTATTATGTTTTAGCTTTCTTTTGTAAATGTACCCTTGACTGTTTATTCCTGTAATAAATTTTAGGAGCCGTTCACATTCCAAAAGACATCGCCACCGCCGTTATAGTAGAAGCCACTCACGATCGCCTAGGCACAGAAGGTAATGATGTTTTTTTGTTTCTGCTTTTATTTACTGCTATATTTTGTGATTTGTTAATTTAAAATATGGATTGACCTATACCCATTTAAGAAACTTTTCAAACAGTGAAAAGTTTTTAAAATTTATGAATTTATGGGCATTGAAAACTTTCTGCAAAGAATGTTGGTTGTTCTGTGGCAAAATGGTTGTAAGTTGTCATTTTTTCTAGGATACACTGCTGGATAATTGATAATTAAAATACTGAATATAAAAAATATCTAAGTTGTATTGTTTTATCATGAATGTGATACAGAATTTTTTTATGATAGAGACTGAGGAGCCATGTAAGCAAACATGAAAGCCACTTCTGCTTGCTCCTCATCACAGTCTGATTTTTTTACACCATGATGCTAGCATGCTATTTTAACTGTCAGTATGCGTATTTTTTTTTATTCCTATTGAAAATAGACTGGCTAATATTAAGTTTAATTTATTGTTAACCCTTGGGCAGTCGTGTAGTCATGAGATATTGCTACTTCGAAGGTAATTGTACTCAATATTCATTCGAAAAATTGTAACAAAACATTATCTTTGAAGATACTGGGAATTATCCTGAATGAACTTGAATAGTTTTTCAATAACCTGTATAAAAGCAGGTGGGTGCCATTGTGGGTAATTAGCCGATGATTGATTTATTTAGTGTTTTTAAACCAGCTCAGTGTTTTTCACTCAGCCTGTGAATGCACACTTGTATCGGCATAATACATGACAAGAGGCATGTGAATTGCACATCATGACCAGAGTATCACTATAATTTCTAGTAACAACCGAAAAACTGGTTTAAGTTAAGCTTTATTAAAATAAATAAATATATACATAAATAAAGCATTAAAATATATTATCAGTCTTATTTTATTGCTTTTTTATATTATATCTGTTTTATATTATATTTGTTTTAATGCTTTATTTATTTATATAAATAGATACACGCTCAAGGCCTGATTTCTAATGACCAGAGTATGTGCTATGATTGAATGTCTTGTCGACACTTAACTAGGAAACTTGAATATTCGGACATGGCCATTCATTCCATTAGCTGCTAATTTATGACTAATTGGATTTGGTCTTGTTTTGGTTTATGTTTCTAAATTCGAGACTTCAATCAAAAAAGATTATTTATTTGGAGTAGTCCAATTAACTCCCCCATGGAAAGAAACCTTTAGAGACCTTTATCATAAAAAACCTATGAGAGCAAGCTCTCATAGGTTTTTTATGATACACTTCTGGAAAAATGAGTATAACGAACAAGTTTCTCTTAACATTTAATAATAAATGCTGAAAATTGTAGTTGCCACGTATCCTTAAATTGGCTAGTTCTAGTCTTTTTTGCAGTATTGTTCTAAAGTTTATCCTGTATTCACATGCAAAACAATTTAAAATTCACTTTGGCTGGTTAGGAACCTTTTGACAGTTAACTGTATGACCCTATGCTGCTAAACTTGATATCATTCTGTTGTGACATGAATCTCTGGGTGAAGCAGCTGTTGTGTGATGAAGGCTCAACAGCCTTAGGCATTGTGATCAGGCTTTTATTGTGATTGTGAGAATGAAACAATTTTTTGAAAGAGCTATTCTGCTTTTGTTATACGTAATATTTTTGATGTGTGGTGTTGAATTTGTAATTGGTTTTGCTTTAACTTTTTTATGTGGCATAAAATGTATAGTTAATAAGAAATGGAAAAAGTAAAACCAAGCTATTGGCAGGACTACAAAAAGTTCATGGCTGTTATGAACTTGCTGATGTTGCAAATTAAAATGCCTATGAGAGTAATGTTACCCTGCCATGACAAGTGTAGCTTGAAAAGAATCTGCAAAAGATTTTTAGCTCTTCGTTAATGATTGAAATGTTCTACTTAAATATAGATTTGGTGGAGTAGTTTCTGAAGCAAAATTTTAGTTTTTGCTAGGTGATTGTGCAAAAACTGCAGTCAGTTGTGGCACAACCACTATTGCAAGTTTTTTGTTTTTATTTAGTGGTTATGCTAACTTCACAGTTACTGAAAAATACATATAAGAAGGGTATTTTTTTTTTTTTTTGTGTGTGTATCCACACAACTTTTGAACTTGTACTTAACAGTTTTATAATCTTTAGTGGAAGTGAATAATAATATCTGATGCACATGCATGCATACACATGCACAACCTTTTAATTTAAATTAAAATTCAATAGCGTCTGTTTCACTTATTCACTAGATGTTTGTCTTCTCAACTTTTTATTTCCATATTTGTGCTGAAATTTTTAATTTGTCAAAATTGGACTAAGCATGACTTCAGTTATTATTATTACTATTTTTTCCTTCAAATTATTTGGTTTATGCTTATCTCAGAAGTACACCAGTGATGTTTTTAGACTGAACCAAAGGATGGGAAACAACTTTCCCACTGAAAAAAAAATGCAGTCAGTTAAGCAGTTTTAAAAATTGGGGAAAATGAATGGGAATTTGTCTACTTTTAAAATCAAATTCGTAAATTTCAGCCCAAATATGACAAAAAGTCGAGATAACATAGCCTAAAATGAAAAATAAGTGAGGTGTGTATACACAAATATAAATACATTTGGATTCTATATATAACGAAATTGATCATTTGCTTGGAAAACTTCATTAAACAGAAATTTCGTTATAGAGAAATATGACATTTTCAACAATGAGAAATACTGTAATTCAACATTTGGAAATATATTAAAAGATGGAAAATAAATCAAATAAGTGGGAATGAATAAATTTTCTAACATTTTAAGCAATTAATTTATTAATACATGTATATTAAAAAATGACTGTACATGATGGTGCACAATATATTATTACACTTGAGAATTATTTTGTAAAAATATTATTATTATTTTTTTATTATTTTTTTTTTTTGTACGGTAGATTTTACAGTCCATTGTTGATAAAAAATGTTCACCTTTGTTTAAACACTCAGAATATATTTTCTGGCACATTTTCTTCACATGAAGGTCTTGGTGAAAAGTTTCAAATGCTACCAACATTTGATGTGTCGTAGGTTTAGCATTGCCCTCATTTTCATCCAATTCAGTGCTGGTATTGTCACTATTTCTTTGAATATTCTTCAAAATGTTGAAGTCACTCAGATATTTTGCTACTATGACATCATTATCATGAAGGTCTTGGTGAAAAGTTTCAAATGCTACCAACATTTGATGTGTCGTAGGTTTAGCGTTGCCCTCATTTTCATCCAATTCAGTGCTGGTATTGTCACTATTTCTTTGAATATTCTTCAAAATGTTGAAGTCACTCAGATATTTTGCTACTATGACATCATTATCGACTACTAAAATTCATCAAGAACAATTTCTTCACTGATCAAACCTCTAGCTTAGAGTTCTCCCAAGGTTGCTTAATACTGTGTAGTAACTCGTGGCTGTCAATTGGTGTTTTTGCAAAACCTACTTTTGCGAAACAATTCTTAATCGTTGTTTCCATCACATCTTGACTCCAATCTTTCGCCAACTCTGATATGCACATACGAAAATCTATAACAAAATCTGTAGGTGTTCTGGTTTCTATTCTCAGTATAATTTTTTTCAGCGTGCGCTTTTGGTAGTACATTTTCATATTCTTGATAATGCTTTGGTCCATTGGCTGTAGTTTAGACAAGATATTCAGAGGGGAAGGTAACAAGCCTCACACTTTTAAATTTTGAAATTAACAAGTGAAGATGAGCAGGGCAGTGTTGACAATTGGCGTGATTTTTCTGTTTCTTTTGTCATCTTTTTATTGAAATTTAAAATCCACTGTTCAAAAATTTCACTTGTCATCCAAGTTTTTTTGTTTGTAGCTGTAGTCCAACTCTAACGACTACTCTTTCGAAACGTCGGGGTTATTTACAATTTTACAAGTTTACAATCTCTCCTTACAATTTTACGCTGACTTGGCGCATTATGGCCTTAGCTGCCAATGCGCCATTAAAAATCAAATCAAATCAAACCTTACAATTTTACCACCTAAGTATTTATCACCTTTAAAAGTCAGTGTCTTATTTGGTAAACATTTGAAAATAGACCTGTTTCATCAATGTTGAATATATCTATAATCCATAATTTTTTTCGAAACTGTTTCGTTCCAGTAGATACAGTCTTCTTCGATTTCAACTCCATTTTTATCAGAAATAACTTTTTCAAGTAAGCCATGGCACTTATTAAATTTGTGCAGCCAACTAGAACTGGCTCAGAATGTTTTATGCCCAGGAAAAGATGCAAACTCCATAGCTTTTTCTTTTATTAATGGCCCTGATGTCGGCATGTTTGAGTCTTGAATCAACTTCACCCACTTAATAACAGCTTCATCTACATACATCATACAGGCATAATCTTGACTGTGTTCTGTTTTCTCAAACAGTTTAAGAATCGAAACATGGTTTTTCAGCATGGTTGACACACTACTGGCAGAGATACCAAATTTTAAAGCTTTTTTTTTTTTTTTTTTTAATGCCCTGATCTACACAAATATGCATTAATATTTGCCTATGGCTGTGGAAACATAGATAGCAGTTGACCCCATGCCTTTTCGGTAGAGTAGAGGTTTCAGTTGTATAGGTTTTATGGGAAACAGTAAATTATGGAATGTTTTAGCTCCTAATTCATGCCCTCTTAAAAAAAAAAGCTAAAGGCTTTAAATCTTAATCCTTTTAGGTATTCATTTGTTCTTTCTACAGCATCAGCTGCATTGCCTAAAAGCCAGAGGTGCGAACAGTGCGTACCCAGGTCACTCGAAATATATATATATATACAGGGTGATTCACTACCAGTGCGACAAACTTGCAGGAGGTGTAGGGGGCACAAAGACGAATCGGAATCAAATAGCATTGCAGGGTCCAAAATGGCTTCGTCGTGCGGTAGAGGACGTTGAACAGGAGGTCGCGTGAACAGCGATCCCACTGTAAGTCAGCATTTGCGAACAGTTTCTGTTGAAGAAACCAAATAGCAAAAGTCCTCCGGAGTGGATAATCCGCAGGCTCCAATGATTGGATGCTTTGCAGATGGTATGAACTCATTTGGTTTGTTGATAGTATCCTCCATACAGTGGATTGGGAAATACCCAATCGTTGGCCTATCGCTCGAGTACTCGTACTCGGATTGCCTTCTGCAAGACGTAGGACATTCTCCTCATTGTCTGGTGTCCTCGTCGTTTGCTCTCAATTCATGGTACCTCTCGTGAAACAACCAGTCTCACGTGACCTTCTGTGCACACGTGCAAAAATCGTATGATGAGGAGCATGCCTGTGCGGGAAACGTTCCTGGTACAAGCGCAGAGCGGTGCGCCCATTACAGTCCGCAGCTCCATACGCGAGGTGCATGTCGGCCAGTTCAACGTTTGAATACTCGTCCATCCTACTGCCTCCGGAACCGGTTCGCAAATGCTGACTTCCAGCGGGATCGCTGTTCACGCGACCTCCCGTTCAACATCCTCTCCTGCATGACGAAGGCATTTAGGACCATGCAATGCTATGTGATTCCAATTCGTCTTTGTGCCCCCTACACCTGCAAGTTTGTCGCACTGGTAGTGAATCACCCTGTATATATAAAAGCAGAAATGTGTGCATTCATAATTTATTAAAAATTAATAAATATTCGTGTACACCAAACAATTCAAAAGCCAAGGCTCTTTTTCTGAAATAAAAAAGATGTACACATTCTGATTACTGCTGTATTTGCTGATACCTATATGGGAGTCCATTCATAGTGCCATAAGTTTTGTTATGTTAAGGAATAACATGTCAAAAAAATTTGTAAATATTGATTAAAAAGTAAAAGGCCGGAATTCATAGCTAAGTTTTAGGCTAAAAGCAAGAACACTTTTGGGCTCAGCTGTAAATCAGAACAAAACTTCATTTTTATCAATAGTTTATTCTCCATACATAACCCAACTTCAACAAGCAAAAAATCAAAAGAAATGTGTATCAAGAAATAAAATGAATCATCGATGCTAGTAGTATTGCGTTCAATTAGTGTTCCAGAAAAATTGAGTAGTTCATTTCATGTGCCTTTAATTTTATACCCCTCACCTATTGATTGCTTAAGAATTGAATGCCTATATGTATTATGGTACATTGAGTGCTGTGCCACAATGCTTATAACTGTTGTAGCACAGTTTATAACCATTGAATACTTAAATGTGGCTAATGTGTTAACACGAATTTTAGTATTATTGGCCTTGGCCTTTAGTCTGCATTGTTGATTGTTTGATAATTGGCACGTGGATAAGAATACTAAAAACATGCACTGATTATTATAGCATTTTATGTGCTTCTCAATTGCTTGCGTAAAATGTTTGGTTAATATGTGAAATTGTATTCTGATTGACAGCACTTAATATTACTATGAAGAAATACGAAGTTGTACCAAAAAGTGCCCAGACTGAATATACATATATATGTTAGTATTAATATATTGAATAAAGTATGCATAAATGGATGTGAATATTACACAAAGTGTCAGTAACTAGAAGGGTGAGGATAGTAGAAAAGTAAAGTAGATATGTGAAAGGTGAAATATCCTAAAATTTACGATGAATTAAGAAAATTATGGGCTGAATTACAAAGTCAAATATTCGTCAAAGTCAAATGGTGGGTGAACTGTAAAGTAAAATTAATGTAATAAAATACAAATGAAATGTAATAAATTAAAAATTAAAAAGTGGTACAGCTGTCATCAGATATTGGGGAAACATTTAGATAAAGGTCGAATACAGGTAAGGCAAATGTGCAGAATCGGATGTCAGCTGAAGCAAATATTGATACATGGTCAGGTATTTCATCAGGGGACTACACCTGATCAAGTATCAGAAACTGTTTCTATACTTGTCCATTATTGTATTAATTTTACTTTACAGTTCACCCACCTCCTATTGGCTTTGTAATTCACCGATAATTTTCTTAGTTCATAACTTTTTAGGATATTAACATTCTTTCACATATCTACTATACTTCCTTTTCTACTATTCTCACCCTTCTAGTTACTGGCACTCTGCATAATTTTCACATCCATTTATGCATATTTTATTCAATATATTAATGCAAACTTAGATATACTTTTGCATCCTTTAATGCTGCTTTGCACTTTTAGGTGAATCTGTCATACCTGACTTATTAATCTTTCATTAACTGAAACTTTTTCATCCACTGTATGTATGAATAGATATATTAGATAAAGTATGCATAGATGGAGGTGAAATTTGCACATAGTGCCAGAGACTAGAAGGGTAAGGAAAGTAGAAAAAGAAGTATAGTAGATATGTAAAAGATGAAAGAATGTTGATATTCTAAAAGTTATGATGAATTAAGAAAATTATGGGCTGAATTACAAAGCCAGTAGGAGGTGAGTGTACTGTAAAGTAAAATTATTAATAATAAGGTAAAATATAATACAAATAAAATAAAAAATTGGTAGAGCTGTCATCAGGTATGGGGGGGACATATTTAGATAAAAGTCGAATAAGGTAAGGCAGATATGCAGAATCTGATGTCAGCTAAAGTAAATATTGATACATGGTCAGGTATTTCACCAGGGAACTCTGCCTGACCATATATCAGGAACTGTTTCCATACTTGTCCATAGTAATAGAAGAAAAGTGAAAGGTGAAAAAGCAAAAAAAAAAAAAAAAAAAAAAAAAAGAGCACATTCTTATATCGTATGAACAAGGTACTTTTACCTTTTTAGTAATTTTACTTTACAGTTTTTTCCTATTGGCTTTGTAATTCAGCCATTAATTTTCTTAATTCATCATAACTTTTAGGATATAACATTCTTTCACCTTTTACATATCCACTATACTTTTTCTACTATCCTTACTCTTCTAGTCTCTGGCATTGTGTAAATTTCACCTCCATCTATATATACTTTATCTAATATATCTATTCATACATACTTGTATATACTTTTCTATTCTTTAATGCTGCTTTTTGCTTTTAGGTGCATCTGTCACACCTGACTTATTAATTTTTCATCCAATGAAACTTATTTTAAAATTACATTCTATATATATGCTGATGAGCCAAAACATTATGACAAGCAAGTCGTTATGCATATCAAAGCAACTGCAGGTGAATTAAGCCGACCGGGCTAGCCGAGTGGGTAAAGTACCTGCCCGGCAACCCAAAGGTCACGGGTTCGATTCCCGCCTCGGGCTTGGATCAAAGTACTGCAAAAACCTTGGGAGGTGCAATATGGCCACAGAAGCCGATGCGCCAACAACTACCAAATCAAAAAAAAAAAAAAAAAAAAAAAAGCAGGTGAATTACTGCATGGGCTGGGACACGGTATAAAAAAAACCTGATAATGAGCTCCGTTAATCAGTGTTACTCTTATTCTTCAGGTGAGATATGCAGTGGACTTGAGTGGGTTTGACAAAGGCCAAATTGTAATGGCCAGGCAACTGGGTCATGGCACATCCGAAACAGCACTGCTGGTGGGGTGCTCACGGTCAGCCATGGTGAGTACCTGCCGAAAGTGGTCCGATGGGGGGGGGGTGAACCGCCAGCGAGGTGTTGGATGACCACAGCCCATTGGTGCTCGAGTTGAGCGAAGGCTCTCCCGGTCTTGCTGAAAATGGGGCTGCGTAGCCGCAGGCCGCTCTTAGTGCCTGTGCTAACCATGGTTCACCAGTGACAGCACCTACAATGGTAATGCGAGCATCAAAACTGGACCTTGAGTGATTGGGAAATGGTCATCTGGTCTGATGAATCACAGTTTCCTGTTGTACCATGTTAACAGCTGGGTATGTGTGCGTCGTTTACTTAGGGCGCCTAGATGGTGCCTTTGGGCAATGTTCTGGGATACTCTGGGTCCAGTCATCCATGTTGTTTGTTTGTTATTTGGGTTTTAGGAGCATTAGAAACTAAGGCCATATTGATTGCTCCATGGATATGCGGTGGTCATTCCCTGACCTTTCCACATCCTCCGTATTTGGTGGTCATCACGGGCTCGAATCCCAGTCTAATCAAGAAGCGTGTGCTACACACTGCTGCTCCTGGCTACAGAGCCACCAGTCATCCATGTGCCGGGCACTCTGATGTCTACCACCTACCTAAACATCATTGCTGACCAGGCACACCCTTTCATGGCAACAGTCTTCCCCTCTGTTTCTGTGGTTTGTGTTGGAACAGCAACTCCGATCTGCGGTGTCTTTACCATCAACCTTACAGGAGTTAAAGGATCTGCTGGTTATGTGTTGGTACCAGTTACCACAAGGCGTATTTAGAAATCTTGTAGCATCCATGCCACGCCGGGTACAGGCTGTTTTGGCTGCATGTGCAGGGCCAACATCATATTAGGTAGGTGCTCATAATGTTTTGGCTCATTGCTGTATATAAACGCGCGCGCGCACACACACACACACACACACACACACACACACACACACACACACACACACACACACACACACACACACACACAGGGTGTCTCAAAAATATTGGTACAAACGTTTAGGGGAGGTAGGTAACATCTAAAGGAATGTGAATCACGTAGAAACCCATAACCGGAAACGTCACGGGAAAGTAGTAGCAGAGGCATAAGAAGCAGAAATGACACAAGACAGTAATTAGTGGCAAACATTAATTTTACATAATATTAACAGTGGAGTACGAGATGGATGCATTTCATGATGTTACAACAGATGCTCGAAGGTTCCACCATGAGATGCGATGCATGCGTGACACCGACGCAGCATGGATTGGCGGACACGGTCGAACACACCTGGAGTTTCTTTGGCAGTAGCAGCAGCGCAGACGAGTCTCGCCACGAGATCCATTTCCGTCCTCACAGGCGATTCATACACGATAGATTTGAGGGCCCCACATAGAAAGAAATCAAGGCTCGATAAATCAGGTGAGCGTGGGGGCCACGCAATGGATCCACCTCGGCCAATCTATCGACGCCTAAAATGCCTGTTCAAATGGTCACGAACACACCTTCCATGATGAGCAGGTGCCCCGTCAAGTTGAAACCAAATGTTGCGTCTCACATATGCTGGAACATCAAGTAACCCTGGTAGAACTTGTTCAAGAAAGATCCGATATTTGGAAGAGTTCATGTGGGATGGTAACAGGTATGGGCCGACTAAGCAGTCACCGACCATACCTGCCCACAGATTTATTGCAAAGCGATGTTGTGCCGCATGGAGGCGCACACCATGTGGGTTGTCGCGAGCCCACACATGAGTATTGTACTGATTGAATAAGCCTTTCGAAGTGAAATAAGCCTCATCCGTGATCAAAACATAGGCTGGAAAATTCAAGTCTTGAACACTTTCTTGGAAAAACCACTGTGCAAAAGCCACACATGCAGGATGATCTTGGGGGAGCAGTAGCTGAACCCTTTGGAGATGAAAGGGGTGTAAGGAATCGTCGTGCCAGACATGCTGTATACTGCAACGAGACACTCCTAAGGCAGAGGCAACGGCATGTGTGCTGGTAGTAGGATTATTCTGGACGGCATTCAACACATTTTTTTCCGTGGCTGGAGTTCGCGTCGAACGTAGTCTGCCCGCACTACTCCTGTTACCTCTAATTGACCCATAATCACACAAAGTTTGATGCACATGTGCAAACAGACAGTGGTCCGGTACATGTCTGTCTGAGAAGCATTCTCCATAAATTCGTTGAGTGGCTTGTCCATTGCCCTCTGTTAATCCATACACTAGGTGCATGTCTGCTAGCTCACAGTTCGTATATCGATGCATGCGCTTTGTGCGCCGACTACCGTGCTGTCTACCGACTTACGGTAACGCTATGGGTTTATATGCGATTCACATTCCTTTAGATGTTACCTACCTCCCCCTAAACGTTTGTACCAATATTTTTGAGACATCCTGTATATAAGGGGCATTTTTTTTATTATGAAAACCTCAAACGTGAGAGATATTAGAATCTATAGTACATTGCGTGGATTGAAAGTTGAGAAGCTGAAAGCAGATATTTGTTGACATTAGACTTTAACTTCTGTAGATTGTGATTTTCAGAAAGTACGTATGAAGGAAGGTTTCTCCAGAAAACGTCAGTTGAATGAATAAATGAGGAAGAAGAAAAGTTGGGTCTGTGGGGTTGAAGTTGGACAGTAAAAGGATATTGACTGGTTGTGGCCCATGTTGGGACTGGTTTGGAAGAGAAAGGGAATTATAGAAGCAAATTCAGAAGATCAGTGCCCATGGAAGTCTAGTAAAGACATGCAGCCGAAACAAAACTTGTATGAGACAGAGTGGAGATACTCTGTTAGAGATGGGTCATTAATTTACCTAACTTCCCTCTTTTGAATGGAATCTGGAAGGCTGAGAGAGGTTTATCAGCACTGCCCCAGATGTGGGAACAATATTTCATGGTAGGGTGGATTTTCAATTTGTACAGAGTGAACAGCTGTTTGGAAGAAAACAAATGCCGAGGATGAAAGAGAAAACCCAGTTTTTTAGCTTTAGAGGATGCAATATTTGTAATGTGCTTATGCCAAAAGAAATTAGAAGTCGTGGTAATCCCCAATATATCTTGCCTAGAGATCAGAATGTCATCGAAGGTAAGCATAAGAGCAGAAGAATCCTTTTTGCAAGGTATAAGACAGGACTGAATTTTAGAAGCATTGAAATCAACTAAGTTATTCTTGAAGAATTACCCGGAGATCAGAATTTAAGGAATTGGTGGTAGATATTTTAGAAGTTGAAATTATTTGAGCAGGACGAGGTTACTCAAACTGGAATGTATAATGCAATGTGCTATCATCAGGAAAACTGGATAGGATTTTCAGTCAGTGGAAGAAGGTCATTAATATACAAGAGGAAAAGAGTGGGAGAAAACTATGGGAAATACCAGTATTTTTGTTAAAGAAGAATATAGCCATAATAAACAATGGAGAATAGCTTGCCATAATTGTTTGGTTAGCCCTGGGGGAGGGAAGTCACACTCTATATGTTTTTTTTTTTTTTTTTTTCATTTTCCACCCAACACCACATTCAAGGAAATCTGTCAGTACTAATCAATGGGAACTTGTTTATCTGACCATAATACATGTTTTTATTGCTCTGCTGACCATTGCCACCATTTCTTATGCCATTGCAAACAGCTTAGTTCTGCTTACAAACAGGTCTGCAGATTGCCAGATAGTTTGTGTGAGTCTTGCCTTGAGCTGTTTGCTGTGGCGAAGGAATTGGAATCCTCATGTTGAATGTTTTGGTGATTCTTTGGATTACAGATGTTGCATATGGGGTAGGCCAGACATCTGCCGTTCTGAGATCACATTCTGACCAAACTTACTGTTTTCAAAGTTGATTTTGTCTCACAGTAACTACTGATTAAATACTGTAGTCGTCATCTCTCTTGATATATGAACTACTGCCCATACAATTCTCACTATGAAAGGCTCATGATTGCATATTCTGATGTCATTGCTAGTAGCCTTTTTGATGGTAGGTGCCTAATTATCCACTGGAGGCACTACAGAAATTCTTCTTATAGGTCTGTTGTATGTTGTGACACAACACTTGATGGGCTATTACAGGAAATTTATTTTTGTATAGAATTTCATGTAATATATTCTTTGAAATTTGAATTCTGAAATTAGCATGGGTATAAATTATTTTTTATAAAAAATAATAAGGGAATAAAAAAAATGCTTCAGAAACCATTACAGTGTTGAATAAAATGAAGTACGTTATGCAAATAACTCCAAAATATGAGTTTTTGTAAATTATTATGACACCATTATCTCGAATCGTTTCCCACTTGGACCATCAGTATATTTTAACTATTTTCTCCCTATGCTTAGCTGGAGTTGCATCAATCCTAGGTGCAATTAACTTTGTTACAACTATTATTTATATGTCCAAATGGACATATTAATAATAGTTGTAATGAATGGGTTCCTCTATTTGTTTGATCAGTTAAAATTACAGCAGTCTTACTACTTCTGTCCCTTCCAGTTTTAGCAGGAGCCATTTCTATACTATTAACTGATTGAAACTTAAATACGTAATTTTTTTGACCCAGCAGGGTGAGGAGTTCGAAAATTTTCAAGATTTATTGGAACAAGTTACATCAAGATTGAGATATAGTCTGCTGATTGAATATTTTTATCATTTCTATTCTAGGAAATGTTTTATATCCTTGAAAGCCTTTGGGGTTTCAGCATATAAAATTAAATTCTAAAAGCTTTCTCTCTAATACCAAATAACATTTCTTTTGTGGGCTCATTCTAGTAATAACTTTTCCAACAATAGAAATGTCTTGGAGATTGTTTAGTCTGTTTAAATACTTATGGAAAAAATTTATTCTGCATTTCAGCCGTTCTTATACTCCCAGAAGATCATACTCTCCAAGGTACAGTCCACGACATTCACCCTATAGCAGCCGCCATTATGGATATGAACGCCGTCGTTATCATAGAAGCCACAGTCGTTCACCAATGTCAAACCGCCGTCGTCACGTTGGAAATAGGGTAAATAGTTATCTTTATTTTAAATAATCTGTATTTCTTGTTTATCAGAAATGATAATTCACACATGGTTTGACAATAAAATTTGTGCAGTTTTTCTGAATTAAAAAAAAAAAAAAAAAGAGGTAAACTGCAGCCATTATCAACCCACTGCAGGATGGAAGCCTCTTCAACGATTCACCCTGGTCCAGTGCAGATTGGCAGATCGACTGATTTAGCAGTCAGGAGCTTGAACCCCGGTCTACTTAGAGCGTGTACTATTACACTCCTGCTCTTGACCACTCGGCTACTGAGGCGTTTTTCTGAATTAACGTGTCCTTAATTCAGAAAAGTTTAAGAATAGCTCCTATTCATTATGCATTTTTCACAGTAGGATTTTATTTTTATTTTGATCATTTATATTTTTTTCTTAATGTTGCCAAATTGGCATTAAAATCATGGAAATTCTATACATAGTTTTGCTGATGGTAGCACATTACATTTCATCTTCCTGTTTCAGATACCCTTGCAGAAATAGTTTTTACTTCTTGAATATCCACTACCAAGTTTTTAATTGCTGAAAGAAGTAATTTTTCAGTAGGGAGATGCTACCTGTGCCCATCTTCAATGATTTGCAAATCAGATGCTTTTTTGGCGGTTACTGTCTTTTAATCTCTTGTGCATAAGTATACTGTGAATGTGCATAAAGAAAACTTATTTTTCACTATTTCTTTTCTTCAAAATAACTACTCACTCTATACAAATCTCAAATTCTCCCCATCATACAGTATTGTTCCCACATCTGGGGTAGTGCCCCAAAATCTTCAATTTCTAGACTATTCAATAAAGGCTGGTTAGGTTAATTAATGTTTGTTACAAAGTCTCTCTACATGTATGCTATACAAACATGTATGCCTTTTTAATAGATATTTCCTTGGACACTTCTGTGTTGAAATTCATTGCATCTTTAAATGAAATTCAATTGGCATCTGTAAATGTAAATTGGCTCCTCCAAACCAGTTTAGGTGTGCGTCTTGATCATTCAGCTACCATTCATTCTCCAATTCCCAACTTTTCCTGATTATAACACGGCGCCTCCGTAGCCAGGTGGGAAGGAGCAGCAGTGAAGGTCAGGGAATGACTACCGCATATCCCGGAGCAATATGGCCTTAGTTGCTAATGCTCCTAAAAAAAAAAAAAAAAAAAAACCTGATTATAACCTTTCTTCATATGTATTTCCCAAAAATTTGAATCGGTAGAAGTTCAAGTGTAATGTCAACAAGTATCTTTTGTCTCCTGAGCCTTCGACTCACACATGTACTATATCTTTTTGCTCCTATTTATCTATATATGGTAAAATTCTAATCCCCCTCTACACAGCTGTCCTGTATTTTAGGACAACTCGTTTATCTTGAATGTGACCAGCAGCATCTAGTGATCTACTTTAAGACAATATTTGCTTCTGTGTAAAACTCAAAACAAATATTGTTTTATATCAGTAAAATGGGTTACCTTCTTTTAAAATAGTTTCTGTTTTTGGAGCATTGGTTTTTAATTGGAATACCAACTTCTTACTTCAGAAAGTATCATTCTGTGTTCCTTGAAAACATTCAAAGATACTTCTTTTATTTAGCATTTGTCTTAGATAAACTAGCTCACAAATTTCTCTTAAATACTAGTCAAACACTGCCGTTCACTCCATAAATTGAAACAAACTATAAGCGTGCTATATTTCAGTAGTATGCTATAATGCTTTCTTTTTAAAGATGTGAACATCATGAAAATATAAGTGCAAGTTAAATGTTTCTACAGGATTCATGAGTGCAATAGTCCTTTCAGTCCATTCTCCCTCTCTCCATATACAGGGTGATTCACTACCAGTGCGACAAACTTGCAGGAGGTGTAGGGGGCACAAAGACGAATCGGAATCACATAGCATTGCAGGGTCCGAAATGCCTTCGTCATGCGGTAGAGGACGTTGAACGGGAGGTCGCGTGAACAGCGATCCCGCTGGAAGTCAGCATTTCCGAACCGTTTCTGTCGAAGAAACCAAGTAGCAAAAGTCCTCCGGAGTGGATATTCCTCAGGCATCCAGTGATTGGATGCGTTGCAGATGGAATGAACTCATTTGGTTTGTTGACAGTATCCTCCATACAGTGGATTGGGAAATACTCAATCGTTGGCCTATCGCTCGAGTACTCGTACTCGGATTGCCTTCTGCAAGACGTAGGACATTCTCCTCATTGTCTGGTGTCCTCGTTCGCTCTTGATTCATGGTACCTCTTGTGAAACAACCAGTCTCACGTAACCTTCTGTGCAAATGTGCGAAAATCGTATGATAAGGAGCCCGCCTGTGCGGGAAACGTTCCTAGTACAAGCTCAGAGCAGCGCGCCCGTTATAGACCGCAGCTCCATGCGCGAGGTGCATGTCGGCGAGTTCAACGTTTGAATACTCGTCCATCCTACTGTCTCGGGAACCAGTTTGCAAATGCTGACTTCCAGCAGGATCGCTGTTCATGCGACCTCCCGTTCAACGTCCTCTACTGCATGATGAAGGCATTTTGGACCCTGCAATGCTATGTGATTCCGATTCGTCTTTGTGCCCCCTACACCTCCTACAAGTTTGTCGCACTGGTAGTGAATCCCCCGTGTATATATATATATATAAAACCATACAAATAAATTAGAATGAGAGTTAAAAATAAAATAATGCCAGTAGTATGGTAAGAAGAGTGAAAATAGTCTAAATTAAACTTAAGAATCAAACCAAACAAGGAGGGAAGAGAGGGGTAACAAGAGTAAAAATATTTCAGCAGAAAATCTCTAAGATAATTTAGAACATGTAATAATTCTCATTCTAATTTATTTGTATGGTTATATTTCAAGCATCATGTAGAGGAATATGCTTTTTGCTGCCTCTGATATTTGCTGTACCTTTTTATTTTATTTTTATCATGAAAGATTCAGTTTCCAACTATTTTAAATGTTATTCAAATATATGTATAAGTATATCACATGACAGTAGTGGCTGAATTGCTAACGCTGCACCTGTGCTGCCATCCATAGTTCATTTTTCCTCTATACAAACTGGTTAAGATTACTTTTGTCAGTAGTGTGGCTTTGCACTGGAGTGCTCGTATCTGTTCTATTTTTAATTTTCGCTGCATCAGGACCATTGCTATTCAAGTCCCTCTGCATTGGCAGTTGGATCTGGAGATCGTGTGGCGGACTGATCTTTCGATCGACTTGCCTTAGGGGCGATTTGTCTAGCGATCACAATGCAGCGATTCCCTGACCATTATTGGCTATGTGGTCCTCTGTTGAGATGGGGCGTAATGGTCAGTCTTTTTTTTTTTTTATTTTATCTTAGTGGTCTGGATCTCTGTTGGTGATATTGCATATAATTTTGTACCTGGTGCCTGTCAGAGGGGCCGCCGTTAAATTTCTGTTTTAATTGATTTCAAAATTTAATGAATTATTTTCTTATAATTAGATGTTCTAAATTATCTTAGAGATTTTCTGCTGCAATATTTTTACTCTTGTTACCCCTCTCTTCCCTCCCTGTTTGGTTTGATTCTTAAGTTTAATTTAGACTATTTTTGCTCTTGTCTTGCCATACTGCTGGCATTATTTTATTTTTATTTTTAACTCTCATTCTGATTTATTTGTATGGTTATATTTTAAGCATCATGTAGAGGAACATGCTTTTTGCCGCCTCTGATGTTTGCTGTACCTTTTTTATTTTATTTTTATCATGAAAGATTCAGTTTCCAACTATTTTAAATGTTATTCAAATATATATATATAATATTGATAAAAATAATTACATTACTGAATGACAAAAATAAGCAAGCGAAGTATTAAATCAAAATTATTAAACTGTGTTTTGGATCCGGGGTACTACTAGTTACAGTAGAGAAACCTGGCAACCATAATGAAATATAGAAAAATGTTTATATTCGGTGTATAGGGTAGGGATGCTGACCCGTCAATTGTAATTACCATTGGAAGGCCTGTAAGGTGAAGGAGATAACCTGAAATTAAATTGATTAACATAAAAATAAAAATAATAATGAAGATAACATTCTAAAGATACTTAGACATATTTGAATAGAGCTGTAAAGCTAGCAACCAAACACACCAGCATATGATCAAGTTTTTGATGATTGTTTCACAACGAGCCATTCGTATTAACAGAACTTTTAGGGTCTCTTAATAGCACATCCAGTAGTGCTGCTGGTCTGGATGGGATCTACTACATAATGTTAAAAACAACTAGACAACAGAGCTAAAAGAATATTGTTAAAATATTAAAGTTGAATATCTTCAGAAAATACTTACCCAAACTCCTTGCTTAAATAATTACCTAAAGTCTGAAAAAAGGTTTACAGGTGGCTAACATGTTTCTTGGAAAGCAACAACTCGGCAAACAGTAACCAGTACAGGTTTTGAAAGGATCCGTCAGTGTTAGATGTGATGATAAAGCTGGAGCAAACCTCAGTAATTCCTTCTTAAGCAGACATCTGGTTTAAGATATTCATTCTTTCGGCTTGAGAATTCAGTTACCCCAAATTATTTAAAACTTCCATTTCCACAAACGGTTTCAGATTAGAAATATGAACATCTATCCAATCATTTGAACAAGAGGAGGGTGTACTACAGGGTTCCATTCTCAGTGCAACATTATTTGCAATAAGAATGACAAATATGGCATGGAACGCACCAGATACGGTAGAATGGTAAATTATACATATTTGATAACAGCTTCATTATCTCCTTACAATTCCAAACTATGAATACATCATTGAAAGGAAACTTCCAATTTCTATAACAAAAATAGAATCATGAGCACTGTGGAATGGTTATTTCCTAGCAGAAAAGAAATCTACTGCAATGCAATATTGAATTATACTTACAGTAGTGGCAGGAGTGTCATTAATAAATTGAGCGAGCTTGAACTCCTGGTTTGCCAAATGCTGACATAATAGGGCTAATAGAAACTTCTAACTCCAGAAAGAAATATAGGTGATGAAAAAACAACCTGATTCCTGTTACCAACATCTATTGGTATTTAGATAATAAACTTAATTTTGTTACCCATATAGGTTATCTTTGGCTGTCTCTGCCATGTCCTGGGTTGCTGATAGGTCATGCTTGGATTATGGATCACATGTCTACAACTCCTGTAGGAAAAGCTTGTATATTGAGGCAAATGAGCCTACATCTCAGGCAAAAACCCTTATTGTGTAACTATGTAGCAAAGATTAAAAATATTCCAGCACACCACAGCTGGTAGTATCTGTTTGACCCTCAATATGCCATGCTATACCACAACAAACATAGTGAAAACTGCCTGCAGGACTTCAATTGTAAGGAGCTCATGCTCATTTGGGACATTAGCTTCCAGAATATCTTCCAAGTTGTACTCCTGAACTTCCTTGGACTCAGTTCTCATTTCTTTCTGATAATTGATTTATAAGATGGAGGAAATCCTCCCCTGCAAACACCAACTTTCAACAGCTACATAAACCACATTGCTTTAAAACTCAGATGAATGTTTTGTCTGTATGTTTTGGAGCCATCAGTAAAGATATGTACTGCTGCAGCAGTTTATTCCACATTCTATGCAACCATGTCTCTTCCTATTGAATGCAGTATCTATACTGTAGAATGTTTTGTAATAAAACTAGCTCTAAATAGCATAAACAACAACCATATCAAGCAATTTCTAATCTTTACAGACTCCTTCAGTGAAATACATGCCATTCGGTCTACCTTTCCACCCTCTCATTCCATTCTTAAAGAGATCCGATTTAAATGTAATTATCAAACAGCCAACCAGAACGAGATGGTTACCTTCTGCTGGATCCCTAGTCATGTCGGTATTCCAGGTAATGAATATTCAAATGACACTGCTAAACATTCTGACACTCGATCTTTCTGTCAAATGAAAGTGTCCCACACTGAATACAAATTGATTATTAAAGCAACATGTAGGAAACAATGGGCTCAACTCTGGAAAACTGAAATCACTAATAAAAGTGCTGCAGATAAAAAAAAAGAAAGAAAAAAAGAGCCTTAGCTGTGGGCATCTAGATTCAGGAGAAGCAGATGAGAAGGGGTGATTTTTGACAACACCCTGCATAAGTCATTCCTATCCAACTCATCTGTATTTGCTTACGGAAGAGAAGCCTTCTCATTGTTTCTTTTGGTGGTTGCATGGGAGTAAATTCTGAAACTTGTACTGGAACAAGCTGAAGCCTGTTTATGTACATTGCCGGTAACCTGCACTTGCAGATCAATCATATTTTGGCAAAGTATATACCATTTTTGGCTAACAAGTGATTTTTTATTTATTTATTATTTTATTATTTATTATTTTTTTTATGCTAAATAAAATGCCAACAAGCACATTGTATTAAGTCACCACTATTCATTTGTTAACAAATTTATTTAAAAATAGTATCTATAGATTATTTACTATTTAAAATTTTTACATGTGAAGAGGAACAAAATAACAGTGTAATTAAAAGAAAAAGCAATAAGGTCATCAGTTTTTGCAACCCCATGACAAAATTGTCTAATGTGATTAGCACATTCTCGTATGTGTGCATAAGTGTGGCCCATTTAATTACTGTACTCTCAGTGGATGGATTTTTCTGAAATGTTATATTTTTTGTCTTTAGCATTATTAGAGACATGCGATGCAAGAAAGCAAGCTTAGGCAGCATCGGCCAAAAAAAAACCCCTTCAATTTCACCCCTCAATTCATTCCAAATGCCTGTCCAGCTCAGCCTTAAATTTATTTAGGCCATCAACTTCCACAACAAAAGATGGAATACTTTCCACCAATCACCCACCTGGTGTCTAAAGGCAAACTTCCGCACATCTATTCTACAGCTGTCTTTCTTCAATTTGAATCATACCCAATCAGGTTCTTCATCTGAGCAAGAAAACAATCCCATCAGCATTCAGCTTGCTCAACTCATTCAAGGTCTTATACACCTCAATCATATCACCTCGCAGGTGCCTACACTCCAGGTGCTGCAATTTGCAGAACTTAACCCTTTCTTGGTAAGAGCACCCCTTTGTTCCTCTCACCAATCTTGTTGCCTTTCTTTGTACTCGTTCTAGCAACTCCACATCCTTCCTAAAATGAGGCCTCCAGACCTGTACACAGTACTCTAGGTGTGGCCTAACCATTGCCTCGTACAACGGGATAATCACCTCCCTGTCCCTGATAGCAAAATTCCTATATATCAAAGATTCCATGAACTGCCCTGGCAGTCTGTCTGCACTGCTCAGCAAACTTCATATTTCACTGCACAATTACCCCCCAGGTCTTTTTCACTTTCCACTTTCCTGAGTGCAGTACCCAAGAGAAACGTACACAGTTGGTACGTTTCTCTTGGGTTATTGCTACCCGTATGCAGTACTTTGCATTTGTCAATGTTAATCTTCAGTTGCCACTTCTCAGCCCATTTGCCAAATTTGTCTAGATCCAGTTGGAGCAGCATACTGTCGTTAACAACCTTTGTATTATCTGCAAACTTGGACATTAAACCTGATATACCTTCATCAATATCATTGATAAGTATACAAAACAAAAAAAGGGTGACAAATCCCTCACATCCAATTATCGTCCTATTGCAGTTACTTCTACTCTTTCTAAAGTAATGGAGAAATCAATTAACCGCCAACTTTTAAACTACCTAGAAACCTTCCGTCTGATCAACGATTGCCAGTATGGATTCTGTCAGTGTCGATCCACTGGTGATAATTTGGCTTATCTTACCCATTTATGGACTAATTTAATGGAAAGGTTCGGTGAAACGCAAGTAGTTGCTCTTGACATCTCAAAGGCTTTCGATCGTGTTTGGCATAAAGGACTTCTAAACAAGCTTCCATCTTATGGTTTGCCAACTGTTTTTAGTAATTGGTTATCCAGTTTTCTCTCTGATCGCTCACTGAGGGTGATGGTAGGTGGCTCTCTGTGTTCTAACTTCTCCACTAATGCCGGTGTGTCCCAGGGTTCAGTTCTTTCCCCCACTCTTTTCCTCTTGTATATTAATGACCTTCTTCCATTGACTGGAAATCCTATCCATAGTTTTGCCGATGATAGCACATTGCATTCCACTTTCCATTTTGAGAAACCTTGTCCTGCTCAATCAGCTTCAACTTCTCGAAAATCTGCTATCAATTCCTTAAATGCCGATCTTCAGGTAATTCTCCAGTGGGGCAAAGACAACTTAGTTGATTTGAACCCTTCTAAAACCAGTCTTGTCTTATATCTCACAAAAAGGATTCTTCTGCTCACTATGCTTATCTTTAGTGACACTCCGATTTCCAGGCAAAATGATATATCTCTTTTGGGGGTTACCCTGACTTGTGATCACTCTTGGCACAGGCACATTACAAATATTGCTTCCTCTGCATCTAAAAAACTTGGTTTTCTCTTTTGCTCTCGGCATTACTTTCTTCCAAACTTCACTCTGTACAAATCGCAAGTCCGCCTTGCCATGGAATATTGTTCCCACATGTGGGGCGATGCCCCCAAAACCTCTCTCAGGCTTCTTGATTCCATTCAGAAGAGGGCAGTTATGTTAATTAATGATTCATCTCTAACAGATTCTCTCCACTCGCTGTCTCATAGACGTACTGTTTTTGCTGCATGCCTCTTCTACAGATACTTCCATGGGCACTGTTCTTCTGAATTGGCTTCTATAATTTCTGCTCTCTCTTTCTAAACAGTCCGAACACGTGCCGCCAACATCCATTTGCTGTCCAACTTCAAACTCACAGAACCAACTTTTCATCTTGTTCGTTTATTCATTCAACTGCCGTTTTCTGGAACAACCTTCTTTTATACATATTTCCTGAAAATTACAGTCTACAGAAGTTCAAGTCGAATGTCAACAAATATCTTCTTTCGTCTTCTCAACCTCCAACCCAAGCACGGTACTAAGTATTATAGGTTCTAATACCTCTCGTGTTTAAGGTTTACATAAAAAAAAAATAATAATAAAATAAAATAACTTTTAGTAAAGAGCACGTAGTTTTACCTCCATATCTACTGACTCAGTTACCCGCGGTTAACCATGAAAAAAAAACCCAAAAAAAAACCTTAACACATACTACTCGCGTGTTCCATTATGATGCTTCCCTTTATTTTTTACAATGTTGCATATGGTTTGATCACCAGTATTATAATGGTTCTTTAGAGATTTAATGAATGCACCGTTTTCAAACTTTTGAATAATTTGAAAGCACAACTCTTGTGTTTGCCCATTAATTTCGCGATTTCTAAACCAACAACAAAAAAAAAAAAAAAAAAAAAATAGTTACTATAAAAAAAAATTCTGACATCCCTGACACATAAATAACAAAACAAAATTTTCCCTTTTGCGGTGCGATGGAACACAACAATTGACGTGACACACTAAATCAAACTAAACATTTGGTGTTGATGTGTCCCGGTTAATCCAATCCCAGTAAATAAATCGATAGTCTACTGTACTTTATTATTACCATATATAATGTTGGTAATGTCCTTACTGTGTGTTTAATTTATCAGTATAAACTTTATTATACATGTGTATGTATGTACAAGAAAACCACGTTATATATGGGGTCAGCAGGTGTTTGCTTATCTGCGATTTCAGCCATCCGCGGTAGGTCTTGGAATGTATCCCCCGCGGATACGGTGGTCTTACTTTATTTAACTTTTAATAAATAATACAATTTTTAGAGAAAAAGAAGTTTAGATTGCTTTGTTTTGAGAATTTTATTTTGACAGTTTCATTATCACTAAGAATATCTAGATCACTCACTAATTTTAGAGTATGTTCATCATTTTTATGCTCACATAATTGTTTTTATGTAATAGGGCAACCTCCACAATTTAACAAAATATGAATTGAATCCTGTATTCATATTGAAGCAATACCCCCCCCCCCCTCATTCTAGCAACAGCATCTCTCATTTGGACAATTTTGCCTTAAATTGCTAGTTGACCTCTGAAAACTCATGCATTATTAACAGTAAACATGTTAATCTCAGATATAATCCAAAAAAATCTGAAGTATCTGGTTCAGAAGGTTGCAAAGTGTTAAAAAGGACACCTATTGAAATGTTTGTGTCTAGTGTGGACACAAATACTTCAGTAGGTGATATCTTAAGAGGTTGTTAACATGTGATTTGTAGTATTTCTGGCTTGGATGCAAGCTGTGTGTCTGTTAAGAGAGGATTTGATGTAAATTTGAATACTGCCACATTGAACATATAAAAAACTGATGCTCTTTACTATACCAGAAAGGAAAGTGGATGAATGATTCTGCATGAAAAAAATAATGTGATATATATATATGGGAATGCTGTAAATGTTAAAAAAAATGTTTGGCACTTCATAGAAATGACCATGCTGCCAGAGGAAGAGAATTTTAAAACTTCTGTTATAAATGGTGTTACAACAGAAGATTATTGTAGTGGAAATTTAAGGTTGTCAAACAAAAATAGTTGCTCTCTCTTAACATTTTTCAGTATTGCAGCAAATACTCAAAGCTACAAATATTGCAGCAAAAAAGTTTTGACTGGGCACAAAAGCAAACATGTAATATCATCGAAATTATGGTTACTTTATTGCAGACTTGTACATACGCATTCTGGTTAAAGGCACCATTCTGAACTTGGAGAGGTGTTCCAGACCTGTGAAATTGATAAAATCATGAAAGCATTTGGGTTTTCTCTGACAGTGCTTTACAAGTTATTACAACTGATCTTCAGCAATGATGAAACAATGGGATACTGAATAGTGAAGTCTGTGTGGTTCTACTGAATTTTCTTTTTGGGTTTAGTATTGGCCATACAGTGCAAGGAAGACATACTTTAACTGAACCAGCAAAAATAATAATAAAATTATAATAATCTTGTAGGGTCAGGAGACCCTTGAATTTTCTGAAACAATTGACCTTGACTTTTCATAGTGTCAAGTTCCAGTAGTCACTGAAATAAGAGCACCTGCATCTTTTTAGTAACAGATCAATGAATACATTATTCAGTGATGTGTATTTGTGTCAGGAGTAGAGTAAAAAATTTATTTGCCAAGTTACTTTTCCCAAATTAGTTTTTTTAAGAAATAGCTTTCTGTGGGCTGAGCTTTCAATCTAATGTGACACTGAGTTGTAGAGAGCTCCACTGTCTCACAGTGGAACAAACAGATGTGTCTATGGCAATTAAAAAAAAAAAAAAAAAAAATAGATGCTTTTCTACTATATTTATTCAATAGCTTAGCTGCAAGGGGATGCTTAATTGCATTGACAACTTTACTGAATTAAACCAGATCCAAAGCTGTGGCTCTCCAGCTTCTGAAAAGCAGAGAAGAAGAAATAATTCTAGGAAGGCTAAGAATTGGGTATACTTGCCTCACACCCCGCTATCTATTAACAAATGGCAGCACTACTCAATGCACATCATGTCATGTGCAACTGACTGTTCATCATTTATTTGTGGACTGTCCTCACCTTCTCAATATCTGCTCAAACAGCTTTAAATCATGTGCTAATGCACAGCCATCGCTAACATTTATTGCAGATTCTTGGAGATGACTTTAATAAGAAAGAACTGTTTACCTTCCTAAGTAACATAGGAATATACCATAAAATATAACAGGTATTACAATAAAGTTAGTATTTCCTATTAACCATTAGAAAGATGGATAATAGGAAATATTAACCTATTTAATGTTGGAATTTAATGACACATAAGCTGCTAGGGTTACATATGGCTCTAGCAGCCTATGTGTCATTAAATCCTAAAAACAACAACATTGCATTTACAACAAATGAGAAATATTTGTGTGAAGTTTGTAATATGTATCACTATAGTAAAATCTTGTTTTATACAAAGTACTTGTTTATACGAAGCACATACCATTCCCCTGCAAAAGGATAGGCTTTTCTATGTAAATATATTCGTTTATTACAAAATTCGGTTAATATATATTACAAAGTTCTTTTTCACCCCATGAGAAATAAATATTGTCATTTTGTATGTTTAATACAAATCTTGGCAGAACGAACTGATTATTGCTCCTGGCTCCCTACTTCCCGAAGGATGGCACTGACTTGTTAAAAATTAGTTTTGTGTAAACAAAAGCAGTTTATGGTAGCTACAACGTCAAGTGCACTCTGAAAAACATCTTTCTGAAGGATGAGTTGTTAAATTAACAAAAGAATAAAAAGTTTTTCTAAGTTGTTTACATGCACTCCCTCACTCTCTCCATGGGAATAAGGTTTGTTGCAGTTGTTACCCCAGTTCAGAAAGTCTTTTGTTATCGTATACAGCAATCTATTTTTTGTGCTGTTTTATCTGAGCTGATGTCTTTTTTGGAACTTGTCTTTAAATATATTTAAATTTGTTTATATTAAATCTTATCTAGCAGTGTTATGGTGACAAAACTTAGTGGACAGAATTAAGCCTGGAAATTAAACTAAAAATTATACAAGAGGCTGATAGGATGGACATTGTAAAACGAATATAACATCCCTTTACCTACTTTATCTACAATACTGAAAAACTGAAAAAGACTCATAGTGCGTGACACTGGAGCAGTTATGAAAAACAGGAAACGAATTCATGGTGCAAAACACGAGGAGCTTAAAACAAAAAAAATTTTTTTTCGAGTGGTACCAACAAATGCGTGCATCAAATTTGCCAATATCAGTCCGATTTTGCAAGGAAAGGTAAATTATCTAGCTCAGCAACATGGGATTAGTGACTTCAAACGGAGCAGTGACTGGCTCCAAAGATTTAAAAACAGGAGTAACTTGGTTTTGCGAAATGTTTGCGGTGAGTCTGGATTATTTGACAAAGAAAAGGCTACAGACTAGTTGTGTTCTGTACGGTCCATCCTTAAAAAATGAGGCAAGAGATATTCTTAATCTCGACAAGACAGGTTTATTTTATAATTTGCTGTTCGAGGAGAGTCTTGTCATGGTGGAAAATTAAGTAAACACTCACTGTTGTGTTATGCTGCAATTCAGATGGCAGTACAAAACTACGCCCACTTGTGATTGGTAAGTTTTCCAAGCCAAGATGTTTTAATAAATAAATAAATGTTTTTAAATAAAAAACAAGATGTTTTTAAATAAATAAATAAATAAATAATGGTAAAATTTTTGACACTTTTGGGGGACCTCATTACTACAAACCTTGTTATTACAAAATGCGATAATTTAAGTCCCTTGAACTTTGTATTAACAAGATTCCACTGTATAAGCTTCAGAAGTTTCAGAATATTTCTGATAAGGCTGGAAATTTTAAATAACTTACTCTGCTGTAATTAATTCCTTGATTTTTATCATAGG
Organism: Mastigoproctus giganteus; assembly: GCF_048544385.1. NCBI lineage: Eukaryota > Metazoa > Arthropoda > Arachnida > Uropygi > Thelyphonidae > Mastigoproctus > Mastigoproctus giganteus. The sequence continues at coordinate 168,247,466 of NC_143584.1, read as the reverse complement.
ATAATCCTTCTCCCAGCAAGTGTCTTGGAATTTTTGGGCTAAGTTTATATACTCAAGAAAGAGACTTGAAAGAAGTGTTTTCAGAATATGGTCCAATAAAGAATGTTCAAGTGGTTTATGACGCTCAGGTATGCCAAATATGATAATACAGCATTTATGAAGTGATATTTCTTAATTCATATCATTTATATTAATGAATATACATTTTACTGATTTGAATAACAAAAGTTTGTTGAACAGCTGTTGATAAAGTTGTAATGTATGAAAAGTACGTTTACAGAAAACTAAATAGTTCTGATAACCCAAACTTGTATTGAATATTTTAGAATCTGGTATGAGATTGCTGGATTCCTTTGCAATGTGACATAATGAACATAATGAAGCACATAGAGGAAGTGTAAAGTAGTTGGATAGAAAAATGCCATTCTCAAGTCACTGTTCATTTAGAATTGTTTTCATTAAATGTTTGTATCTTTGCTTGATGGTATTTCAGTTTCAAATAAAGTCTAATTTAATTTATCTAGAAATAATCAACGAGGTATGGTCGAATGTGTACTGGTGTGTTTTTTAGTACCAATGTGCTCACTTAAAGCATTTCATTACTCGCACTGAAAACAGCAAAATTTGACTAGAAACATTATGAACCTTCTGTAGATAGCCCCCCCCCCCCCTTGTAAATTTCACTTGCATAAAGGAATTTCAAAACAAATTTTTACGAATAAACTTATTTTTCACACTTTTCAAGTTTCTGTATTTGTTGATGCTTTGGTTCTTGATTTTCTGTAGTTGCTAACTTCCTAAACTAAAAGCCCATTCTTCCAGATTTTAGTAAAATTTATATAATGCTTATTTTCGAATAAGTAAAGTGCATATTTGTTTAAATGCAGATAAACTGATTTAAAAAAAATTCAGATTTTAGTCCTGAGTGGCCAAGTTATTAGGTACTTGTGCCCTTTTCATGAAATGGTGCTTCAGTAACAGCATCACATTTGTATCATGGGATTTAAAGGTGGGCAGATATCCAAGGATGCATAGGTATGTAGTTCAGCGTAAGAATGGGTAAGGCGAAAGGTTTAAGTGACCTCGAATGTAGCATGGTGGTCTGCACCAGACCTTCGCATACGTGCACCATAGAAACTACAGCCCTTCGGGAGTTTTCACACATTTCTGTCTGGGGGCATGTTCAGATTAGTTTAGTACCCCCAAACATTAATCAAAGGCCACCTTTGGTTGGAATCATCTTGTTAATGTCATAGGCTAACAGAGGCAGTCACATAACAATTTGACGAAATAGTAGTAACCAAAGATGCACATCCTATCTTAACTTATTGCAGATGTGGGTGCTGCAGTTGATGACTGAATCATTCTTGTCAACCAAAATCAGAACAGTGGACTTGTGATCACTGGTGGATTGGAAAAATGTTGCTTTGCCTAATGATCCCAGTTCCTTTTGCTTCATGCTGATAGGGGGACCATAATATACAAAACAGAATTCAGTTGTGAGCCTGTCCTGGTAATGGTCTAGGGGTATTGGGCATTGGGCATTGTTTTGTGATGCACCCTGATACTATTGGAGTGACATTGATATCACAGGTGTTTTTGAGCATGTGCATCCCTTCATACCTCTAGTGCATTCATCTCTGAATGGGATCTATAACAGAATTGTTCAGAACCACTTCCAAGAACAAGAATGAATTCGGCATACTGTGGTAGTCTCCCAATCACCAGATTGAGAGTAGAAATCTGTAACTATCCAATTAGCTACAGCTGTGTGAAGCAGTTGACTCAGTATGTGTCAAGCACTGTGGCATGCTTTTGACATTAGCATTAGTAAAGACACATGATGCAAGAAAGCAAGCTTTCTTGCATCATGTAGCATCAGTTTTTATATAGCATCAGCCAGGAAAAAAAAAAAAATTCTCATTTCACACATCCACTTGCTCCAAACGTTTGTCTAGTTCTACCTTGAATCTATTTAAGCTATCAACTTCTACAACGACAGATGGAAGTTTGTTCCAGCAATCAACCACTCACAAGCTAACAGCAAACTTCCACACATCTATCCTACAACTGTCTTTCCTCAATTTGAATTTATGCCCTCTCATGTTATTATTCCGAGCAAGAGAAAGAATCCCATCACCATTAAGCATGCTCAAACCATTCAAGGCTTTACCTCAGTCAGATCACCTCGCAGGTGCCTAGTCTCCAGACACTGTAATTTGCAAAACTTAAGCCTTTCTTCTTAAGAGCAACTCTTGTTCCATTCAATAACCTTGTTGCCCTTCTCTGTACTCATTCTAGCAGCTCTACATCCTTCTTAAAATGAGGCCTACAGACCTGTATACAGTACTCAAGTTGTGGCCTGACCATTGCCTTATACAAGGGGATATCACCTCCTTATCCCTGCTGGAAAAATTCCTGTATATCATTGACAAGACACCATGAGCTACTCTTGCTGACTGTCTACACTGCTCAGAAAACTTCATATCTGCCTGCACAATTACCCCAGGTCCTTTTTCATTCTCTACCACTGTCAGTGTAGTATCACAGAGTTGATACATTGCCCTGGGGTTGCTGTTTCCCATATGTAGTACTTTACATTTGTCAATGTTAAACTTCAGTTGGCACCTCTCAGCCCATCTGCTCAACTTTTCTAGATCCTGTTGCAGCAGCTTAGTGTCATTAAGAACCATGCCGACCTTCGTATCATCTGTAAACTTGAACATTAAGCCTGATATATCATCATCAGTATCATTAATAAATACAGAAAACAACACTGGACCCGAAGACTGCTCTTCATTAGTCCATGAAGAGCAGTCTATTGATTACCATTCTGTCTTTTTCCATCTCAACCATCCTTTTATCCATAGCAGCAATTTGCATCCAGTGCCACACTGCTCCAATTTATGCAGCACTCTTCCATGTGCAACAGTATCAAAAGCCTTTCTGAGATCCAAATATATGATATCAAAATTATTCTTTGCACCTGTGACTGTTCCATTATGCAAGGGAAAAAAAAATTTAAGTTGCTGATTGATGTCTGTGTTTTATCTAGTGGCACCTTAATATAGTCTGATTTATGGCTTCGTGTAGTTTTTCTAATATATTCTGGATTATTCTTCTATTAAATAATATTTTCTGTTTATACTCTAGTACAGCCATCTCGGTGAAAGCAGTATTTTTTTGGTATCATGTGGATTTGAATCTGCAGCATGGTTAACTATATTTGCATAGCACTTGTTTATGGTCATTTTTCTTAAAAGAAAAAAAAAATAATGTATGTAGCTCGCCTGAGGATTGATTTATCATGTGCTAGGCATCTGCCCCATGATAAATTCTTGTCATACATGAGTGTTCATAATGTTCTAAATTGTTGATTGAAAAAGGCAAGAGATATTTTCAAAAATGGAATTAAGATCGCACCATATATTACATTATTCACTTTCTGTTTGCTGTGCACCAGGACCAGTTCTGAGTTTGTTCCAATTTATACTGATGACTCAAAATTAGAACTAGTTCACTAGCAGCCTTTCCTGAAGGTATTATCTCTCTATATAAATTCCTGTGGGATGCTGCATTTATACTGTGGAGCTCCATGCATTTCTTCTGACTTTGAAGCATGCACATCTAAAACAATACTCTAGAGGTTTTTCTCTACACTGACTTATTGAGTTCTTTTAGCCAGTATACAATTTGAAAAATCTTATCCTGTCCTGCATTCATGAAATATTGTATTCTCTGTATGACTTTTACGTTGATATTGACTTTTGTGAGATACTACTACATTCTGGGGTTAAGGAGAATGAGGTAGCCAACCAGGCTGCAAAATCAGCAGTTTCTGACTGGGGATCCCTTTAGTCCCTTACAAATTGATATCAAAAAAAGAGATTTTAGGCCCATGATTTGTGAAAAATGTCTTTTGGTCTGGAAGATGAGCTGCAAGAAGCAGGAGACAGGTTATTTTGCCTTAAACCCACAATGCAGTTAGGAAATTTGGTATGTATAAAGTCTTCCGTGAAGAGGACGGCCTTAGTCAGATCTCGTATCAGCCACAGCTGCCTCACATACTCATCTCCTGAAAGTGGAAAATTGCCCTGCGTGTGAATACTGCAATGTTTATCTAATGATTGAGCATTTACTAATTATCTGTCCTTGGTTTGATGCTAGTGATGTGCTTTTATGGCTTTTAGCCAATTTTGTTTTCATTGCCTGGTACACTCAAGCAGATTTTATCTCAAGAAGACAATATATTGAATAATTTTACCTCTTTGCAACCATTAATCTTTTCATTTACGTTAGCATTGCTTTACTGTTATAACCATGGACTTCACTGATTATGGCCCTTCATTTTGCCACACCAGTAAACAGTAACCCAACCAACCAAACTCTGGCCTTCTAGATGATTTCTTGAGGTGGAAGTGTAGTTATAAGTTTAGATATGATCTTTCTCATATATGCTACCCGTTTTTGTTGGTATTTGGACCTCCAAACTAAAAGGCCTTATTATTCCATTAACAATAATTTAATGTTTGTATATCTCCTGTAACAGCAGTGTGTTTTGCCATGCGGTGTTCAAAAGTTGAAATCCTAGCAAGACCTTGAACTTTTGTAGACCTGAGGAATTTCTAAAACATCTTCAATTGGAGCTACAAATAAAGAACAAAACGTGTTAAAACATCTGTTAGCATGTTTTATTTATTTTACCACTGGCTTTTTTTTTTTTTTTTTTTTTCAGTCCTTCCTGCCTCTGTAATTAGATTATGAAACTCTACATTAAAAGCTTTGTTATTGTGCAAGCTTAGAGGTTAGGGTGTTTTTGTTTTCTGGTTATCTTAACATCCCATCATTGCAGGATAAATCAGTGGATAAACATTATTAAAACTAAAATTAGGTATGTACCAATTTCATATGTACATATTTCAGTTATAATATAGTCTACAAATGTAGACTGTTGTAACTGAAACAAGTAAAATTTAAATTTATTTTATTTAAAAAAAAAACTGATTATTATAACTACTGTAATATAGCTTCACATTAAGCATTTACTCTTTATATTGAACCAAAGTGCAAATAAAGTCGTCTTTAATATTTTGTGATGTTTTATTAATTTATGCCAGAAAGATGAGCTGCATATTTTCTATATATGGATTACAAAGAAAACTATTCTTATTGACCTTGTTCAAAAATATAAATATAGTTACTAAAGCTTTCCACTTATCTGAGTGCAAGAATAACTTTATTTGCTTTGAATAAACTTTGTTGGTAATTCAAAACTCTTAGAACTTCTCATGACCTACTCTGTGCTGTGTTCCTAACTTAATTTTTTGCCCATTCGGGCTTTAGCGTTAATGGTGATACTCCATTAAAGCAGTGATGAGATTTCTCACTTGCAAAGTTAAAAGATAATATGAGTGATGTAGACTGAATATTTGTGGTAATTTTTATTGACACAACTGCAAAATTAAAATGCTTTAATTCATATTAAAAATTTAGATTGTGTCCAATCAAGTTTTGGGCAATAAAAATATGGCTAAAATTGAAGGTATATATAAATAAAAGGTGAAAATCATAAGCAGAAGGCATCAGCAGCTCTCAGTTTGGTTCTAATGTATTTACCTTATTTAGCAGATTGCAA